>NW_003852678.1:1020416-1030315 GCF_000181295.1 Otolemur garnettii
AGAGCCCAGAGTGGGACCCTGAAGCCCCAGTCCCTGCCCCTGAAGCACCACTTGGGTGGGCCTCGGGGTGTGGCCAACTTGGGCTTTGCTGAGTGTGGGAGCCCCTGTGGGTGCCCCACCCCCGCTCTGTGGGTCATCTCAGCCCTACCTGATGTGACAGAGGGCTCCCTAGGGGTGGGCCAGGGCAGGGACTCAGGGCACCTGGGGCCTGGCTCCTGCTATACCCGCCCAGCCCCAAGAGCTGGGAATTCAGTCTGGAGCAAATGCTGCCTGTTGCCTCCTGATCCATCCCCTTCCCCCCTCCCACGCTATCCAGACTCTCATCTGTTTGGGGAGAGCCGCCCCCACCACCTCCACCCATCCCTCCTGCCTGCTTGTGGTTTCAATAATCCAAAGTCATTTGAAACGTGGGTAATATTTCAGCTCTGCCCCGCCACCATTATGGATTCATTTGACATTCAGTGTGTGGCAATAACAGTGAATTTCCCGGGTACTGAATGTCACCTCCTTCCTCAAGAGTCTGCACGGCGTCATTACCATGCACAGCAATGTTGTGGCAATTCCCGGCAGGCTCCTGGATATGGAGGGCTATGGCCAGAAGTGGCCTTGGTGGAGCCTCCACCCTGGGCCCTGGGCCCTCTGCCAGCCCAGGATAGAACATCCCACGGAGAGGAGGGGCCTGGGCTGGACCCCAGATGATGGGTCCCCAAAACACGAGCCCAGTGGCAACTCAGGGTTCCTGCAGAACCTGCACCAGGCCCTCTGGTAAGACCTCCCCTTACCAGACCAGGCCCTCCAGATGCCAGCCCTATGGGGTAGGTTCCATCCCTCTGCCTGATCCACAGATAGATACATTGAGGCTCAGGAGACATGCTGGGGGCATGCCAGCATGAGGTTGCCGGCAAGCCTGTCATGGGGAGCCCCTGTCCCTGCCTGGTCCTATTCTGGTGCCCATGATGCAGCAGCCTGCCTACGTGCCATGTCGTCCTGCCATCTCCCTTGGCACCATGCTGCACACCTGCTACATGTGGTGAGGTATCTTCATCCCCCCAGCTCCAATACCTGGTAACTCATTGCTGCGCCCGTGTGGACAGGCCTGGGCACCTCAGGGCCCCGATTATGGCACAGGATGCAGACATCCAGGGGAGACTGCAGCAGGAGGCAGCACCTTTGGGAGTGTGTCTTGGAGGTGAGTCTGCCCTGGCCCCTCCGCCTCCCCACAAGCCTCCTGCTCTTCCTCAGGACCAGTGTCCCCCAGCCCCACCTTCACCCCTGCCCCTCTGATTCCCATCTGCCCCAGAGACACTCTCAGGCCCAGGGCTGCCTGAGATGGGAGAAACAAGCTGGATTTTCCCCTAAGACTCAGGCACTTAGGCCTGGCGGGAACCTCAGGCCCCAGGCCCAAGCCACAATGAAGGGCTGGAGAAGTTGGACCCAGCCTGGAAGGACCACAGAGCCAGAGAGTACAGGGCAGATTCCAGAGGGGGCAGCCTCTTTGCCTCTTCTCTCCTGGAGAAATGGAGCCCAGGGGGTCTGCACTGTCCTCAGTTGGTGACTATTTGGCCAGCAGAATGTGGCACGTGTGACATCTGGGACTTCTGAGGCTAGGTCATGAGAAGCCTCAGAGCTTTTCCCTGACTGGAAATCTTGCCACAGGGGCCTGACTTTCGTGTGAGATGTTAACTGTCACACTGTGAGAAGCCCAGGCCCCGTTAGAGAAAGACAGAGTGAGGGGCACTGGGTAGGGGGTGAGGACATCTTGGATGTCACCAGTTGACACCACCTGCATCCAAGGAAAACCTGCCTCAAAATCAAGAACCAAATAAAATGAAAGTTTTAAGCCACTACACTTTTTCTTTTTTCTTTTCTTTTCTTTTTTTTTTTGAGACAGAGCCACTATGTCACCTTTAATAGAGTGCCATGGCATCATAGCTCACAGCAACCTCAAACTCTTGGGCTTAAGCAATTCTCTTGCCTCAGCCTCCCAAGTAGCTGGGACTACAGGCACCTGCTGCAATACCTGGCTATTTTTGTTGTTGTTGAAGTTGTCACTATTTTTTAGCAGGGCTGGGCTGGGTTTGAACCTACCAGCCTTGGTGTATGTGGCCAGCACTATAACCACTGAGCTACGGGCGCCGAGCCAGCCACTACACTTTGATACTTTAGACAGAACGATAGATTACAAGAATTCAGTTTGGAGCCTGGAGATGCTGTAGCAGACACTATAAATACAGGTCATCAGCCCTGATCTTACACCAGATACAAAAATCAACTAAAGACTTAAACATAAGACCTGAAGCTGTAAAACTACTAGAAGAACACATGGGGAAGGCCCTGGACACTGGCCGTGGTTCTTGGCTGTGACACCCCAAATCTGGCAGCAAACCCAGAATAAACAAGTGGAACCACATCAAACTGCAAGGCTTCCACACCACAGAGGAAATAGTCACCACAGAGAGAAGGCGGCCTCTGGAGCAGCAGAAAACCACACATCTGACAAGGGGTTAATGCCCAAAATATATAAGGAACTCAAATAACTCAATAGCAAGAAAACAAATGACCCAATTTAAAAATGAGCAAAGGACCTAAACAGCCGTTTCTCAAAGGAAGACATAAAACAGCCACGTGTGGGAGAGTGCTCAACCTCACTAATCATCAGGGAAAAGACGTCCCCTCCCAACTGTTAGAATCGCCATTATCAAAAAGGGGAAAGGTGACCAGTGATGGGGAGGACTCGGAGAAAGGGCCGTCTTGCACACGCTGTGCGGCTGTTAACCGGGGCAGCCCCTCTGAGGTCAAGCAGCACAGAGCTTCCTCAAAAGGTTAGAAGAAACTGCCGTGCGGCCCAGCGACCCCACTCCTGGGTCTAGAGCCAACGGAAATGAAACCTGTATGCCAGGGAGGTGTCCGCAGGCCCCTGCCCACTGCGGCAACATTCCCACAGCCACAACATGAAATCAACCCCGTGTCCACTGACAGAGAAATGGGCAGAGAAAACGCAGTTTACAGGAGCAACAGAATACTCTCTAGCCACCAAAAAGAAGATCCCGACATTAGCAGCAGCATAGATAGACCTGGGGTCACCGTGTGGAGGGAAGTAAGCCAGATGGAGGGGAAATCCTGCAGGGTCTCTCCGGGTCTGCCCCAGGGTGAGGTGGGGCCGGTGAAAGGGCACAAATTCACCCTCGTGTAGTCAGTCCGGAGACCTCACGTGCAGCCCAGGGCTCCAGTGTCTGTCTGGACAGCAAATTTCCGATGCTCTCACCACTGAGGAAGCAGGGCACGAGGGATGATGGGCCTGGGGTGCAAGACACCCCAGGGAGGGAACAGGAGGGGAAGCCCAAGACCCGACCAGGGCAGTGAGGAAGCCAGTTCAGAAGTGGCGCCTCTGGCCTCCTTCACCCTGCTGACACCGGCTGAATGAGAGAGGGACGCCCCACCCAAATTCCTGGCCCACTAGGAAATAACTGTTTAAAGCCATTATGTTTGGGGGTCACTTGTTCACACCAATAGATGACAGAGCAGGAAGTGTCCAGAGAGAGAGGGAGCCGGGGCCCTAGAGCTGCTGACATTGGGTAGATCGTCACAGCCACACACTTCCTCATGCACGGCCTGTGTGGTTCTGCTACACAGGATCTGGGATTGTCTGAACACCACGGCTTAGCCAATGAGACCATCACAGAGGCAGCAAGACATGGGGGGCTTGCCTCAGCCTGCCCTCAGACCCCAATGACCATGTGTAGAGGAGGCAGGACCAGCGTGTGGGTGACGACACATGCATTGCCCAGAGCCCTACAGCACATCCACCTCCAAGCATGTGACTGCGGCCACCCTAGACCCTCTGGCTCCCAGCTGACCACAGGCGCATGAATGAGCCCAGCTGAGATCAGCCAAGCAGACCAGGGGAGACCAGAGCAGAGTCACAAACATAAGGGGCTGTTGGAAGCACGCAGATTGGAGGGGGAATCACCCTGAGGGCAAACTGATGGTGAAGTTTATGGTATGTGAATTATATCTTAGTAATTTTTAAAAACATGAGCAGAGACAGTGTCTGTCTGCCAAAGACTCACATTCTTATCATCAGGCTGGCGAGGTAGCCAGAGCCATGTCCTAACCACAACCCACCCCAGAAGAGGGAGTGCGAGGGCCCTGCTGGCAGCTGTGCTGAAGAGGAGATGGGTATAAACAGCTGCAGCTTAGATACAGTCAAAGAAGGATCACTAAATATGAAGGCACAACTTAGGAAATCACACAGAATACGTTTTAGAGCGGGCGTCCTCAAACTACAGCCTGCAGGCCATATGCAGCCCGCCTAGGACATATATCCAACCTGCCGGGTGTTTTTGCCTGTCCTGCTTAGCGGCAGACTCGTCCCAAGGCCCACAGTCTGGACCTCCAATGGTCTGAGGGACAGTGAACTGGCCCCCTGTTTAAAAAGTTTGAGGACCCCTGTTTTAGAGTAAAAAGACGCAGAAAATATGAAAGCGATATTAAGAGGCATGGAGAATAGTTTGGGGAGTCTCCACTGACCTGTCTTCAGCCTCACTGATGCTTTCTGCGGCTATAGCACCATGAATGTTACTATATTTTTTATTTCTAGAACTTCCTTTTGAGTCTCTGAGTTCATCTCTTTGTTTATGTTACATTTATTTTTGCACGTAGTCTTGGTCCACTAGAGCGCTCAAAATGCTAATCGTAGTTATTCTAAATTCCACGTCTGATAATTCTATCATCATGTTCTATCTGAGCCTGTGTGAAGTGGTTGGGCTGTCTCTTCAGACCGTTTTTTCTTACCTTCTAGCATGCTTTGCAATTTTTTGTGTATAGAAGTAGAACTTAGCGGGCAACTTTTAAAAATGACAAATTTTCTTGCCTCAAAAATAAGATTAGAGGTCTGCCCCCTCCAACTCTCTACCAAAGAACAAGTCAGGTGCAGCTGAGATGACTCACAGTAGGGCTTGTTCCTCAGCAAATTGTCAGAGGACAGTAGTCCCTTCCCGGAGATGGAGAGCCCATGGCCTAGGCACAGCGTGGTGCGTGGTGGTGCGTGGCCAAGCGAGGCACCTGCATTCCTGTCTTGTGGCTTCACTCCCCATGCCCAGTACCCTATGGTGCCCTCCGGCTGTGCTCTGGGAGCCCATTCTGCAGACTTCTCACCCTGCTTTCTCAGCCCCATGCTCTGCCTCTGCATCTGGCACATGACGAGCCTTGCAGCTGGGTACACTGGCATGGAACCTATCCTCGCACAAGCTGAGTGGAGGTGGGGGTGTCTAGGAGGGACTAGAAGAAGGAGGCCGCCCTACACGGGTGGGGGTCTTCCAGGAATGCCATTACACCCCTAGAGAGGAGGGGAGCAGGCCCATGAATCCATAGATGGCCACCTGGCTCAGTGACAGCAGCCTGCTAACCTCTTTCTCTTCTCTCCCAGGTCCTCCCTCTTTCTCTGGGCCCTACTCCTTCCTCTAGAACTTGCCCCCACAGTCTGGCAGGGCCGTAATGCTTCTGCACAGGCCCTCAGCTCCAGCTGGTCCCATGTGTACTGTGCACCCACCACAGCTTCTGGGCTTCAACCACTCAGCAGGATCTCAACAGCACCACACCCCGCGTCTGGGTAGGTCGCAGTTATCTTTCTATGGCCTTCATATCTGGCTGCTCCATCCCCTGGACCTCGGTTCTAGGGATCAGTCTCATGTTGGTTTGGGCAGATGCAACTTGGACTTCTCCATTGGTGCCTATGCTTCTGGCATTGTGAGCTGCTGGCGCTGTGAGCTGCTGGCACTGTGAGCTGCTGGCGCTGTGAGCTGCTGGCGCTGTGAGCTGCTGGTGCTATGAGCTGTTGGTGCTGTGATCTGGTGGTGCTGTGATCTGGTGGTACTGTGAGCTGTTGGTACTGTGATCTGGTGGTCCTGTGATCTGGTGGTGCTGTGAGCTGCTGGTACTGTGATCTGGTGGTGCTGTGAGCTGCTGGTGCTGTGAGCTGCTGGTGCTATGAGTTGTTGGTGCTGTGAGCTGCTGGCACTGCGAGCTGTTGGTGCTGTGAGCTGCTGGCACTGTGATCTGGTGGTTTCATGAGCTGCTGATATTGGTGTTGCTGTGAACTAGTGGCACTGTGAGCTGGCACATGGCCTCTGGGAAGCAGTTTGCAACACACAGAGAGACCAATTTCAAGGGCTCCTCAATTAGGAAATGGCAACTCACAGGAACTTATCCTGAGAAAACTGCTCCGCTGAGTGGAAGAGTTTGCCACTAGGGTGCCCTTCATGCCAGCACCCAGAGAGTGATGTGCTGGCCACAGCCTTGGTGTGTAGCACGACGTTGTGAGGGAGGCTTGGGCACCATGCTGCTGGACAGCACAAGGGCAGCACAAGTGGAAAACCTGAAGTTGGAACAGAGATGTGAGTGGTTCATGTACAGAAGGAGGGAAAGGGTGAGACTTAGAGCTGCACAGTGAGGCTAAAGGTGGCTGTGCTGCACTCTACCTGGAAGGGACAAGCAGCTAATTTATTTGTTTGTTTACTCAAGAGACATTTATTAGCCAGCCACCTCTTTTTTTTTTTTTGAGACAGTCTCAAGCTGCCCCCCTGGATAGAGTGCTGTGGCATCACAGCTCACAGCAACCTCCAACTTCTGGGCTCAAGTGAGTCTCCTGCCTCAGTCTCCCAAATAGTTGGGACCACAGGGGCCCACCACAACGCCCAGCTATTTTTTGGTTGCAGCCATCATTGTTATTTGGTGGGCCCAGGCTGGATTTGAACCTGCCACCTTAGGTGTATGTGGCTGGTGCCTTGGCCACTTGAGCCACAGGTGCCAAGCCAAGCCAGTCACCTCTTGCCAGGGAATCTTTGCACTAAAGAATTGACAGGAAGAGAAACAAAAACCAGTTTTTCTGCTTGTGAGCAGCTTACATCCTAATGGGAAGAGCAGAAAACAAATGAATGGATACTGGTGGGGTGAGGGTGGTAGTGGTTCATGCCACAAGCAAAACAAAGCCAGGGAGAGGAGGAGAGAGGTGGGCAGCAGAGAGACCCCCGAGAAGATGCACCCAGGCAGGCTCCAGCGAATAGAGATAGGTGCAGTCTGGCGCTCCCCCCATTGTGTGAAGTCCCTGGGGAGATGCCTCCCTGGGATATGCTCAGCTCAGGGCCGGGGCTGAGGCCTGTGTCTTGGTATCTGCCCAGTGCACCCCACGTGTGCACAGTTGGCACTGTCTGCCTTTGGGGGCAGAAGCTGGGCTCAGTGCCCCCCCCCCAGGTTTCTGGAGTGACTCAGAGTCACTCCAAACCGGGGGGAGAGGGGGTGTTTGTAGGAGCCTGGAATGGGAGGAGGCCAGAAAGCTCTGCAGAGATGGGAGAGGAAGGCAGCAGCTGGCCTGGCAGGATGCTGAACACAGGGTAGGGACCAGAAAGAGACAGGTGTGTGCAAAAGAGGGGGAGCAGATCTGACCCCAGCCCAGGCTCCTCCAGGGGCTCATGGAGGAGGCAGCTTGGTGCAGGGTGGGGGAGAAGTATTGGGAAGGCAGGGCTGACCACAGACCTGCGGGATGGTCACTCACTGACGATGGGGCTGACTCCTTCCTCTCTAGGGATGTGAGCCTGGTGAGCTCCCCTCATGTCTCCAGCCCACATTGTGGCATCTGGCACCAAATACTGCCCCAGAAATCTGTGTAGAACTTGGATGTGCCCTCCTGCTGGGGCTGGTCGCGTGATCCCCTTGTGTGGCTCAGGGTGGCTGGAGGGGGCTCTGTGGGAGGAGGGGTGGCAGAGGTAGGAGAAGGCAGTGCTTTTCCTAGGAGGCCAAGAGCCCACGCCTTTGCTGGGCTACCTCCCACCCTCTTGCCTGCAGACCTGTAGCCACCCACATGCCAGGTCTCCACGGGTCAGAAAATCTGAGGAGCCCAGGCCCACAGAGGGCTGGCTCTCATCTGAGGGCACACAGCATGCCCAGGGCACAGCCCCTCAGCACTGCCCTCCTCCCCCTCCCTGAGGCTTCCAGAATCCTCCAGCCTCTGCTGCTGCTTCTGTGTGTGTCAGGCAGGAACGGGAGGAACTGAGAAAGGACTGGGCGTGTGGCCTGTGCCTGTGCTCATCTCTGCCCTCTGTTGTGTTCAGCCCCTCCCTACTATCCCCTTTCTGGCCTCAAAGCACTGCACTCAGCACAAAGGAGCCCAACATGGGTAACAAGGACTTGCAGGTGTGGGTGTGGTGACACCTGACAGGTTGCCTGGCAACACGGCAGAGTGGCCCCACCTCCTGCAGCGAGGAGGGTATCGTCTTATTGGCTGGGGGCCAGTGACCACCACCAGCTCTTCCTCCTCGGGCCCTCAGCCTCCACTTGCCTTTCCTGGGGTCTGCACGTGGGAGCACAGGCATGGGTAGGGGGCTGGGGACCAGTGGGCTTTGCTGGGGCCGCTCACCCCAACTCCTCACCCTACTAGGCAGCCACCCAACAGCCGGCCTGTCCTGCACATTGACACACATGGCCCATTACCTGACTAATTGGAGCCCGGGGACTGGCCAGCGAACCCCACACCCCATCAGTCCTGGAGTAGACGGTCGAGTAAGCGACGGCAGGACCCTGGTCAGCCAGAGCAGTTCCTCCAAGGGACCTCCCGCCTGTTCTGCCCCTCCCTGGGCCAAGCAAAAGAGCTGACTCACTGCTTGTAGGTATCCTCAAATGGATCCAGCACCTAGGGGGCGCACAGTGCTGGCACCAACTCCAAGCCTGGGTTCAAATTCGTAACATAGGAGTCATCTGAAAGCTAGCAGGGCTGGCAGCGTGGGCATGTGAATTTCAAGCACCTGTCACCCAGCACACTAACAAGGGCATGGGCACAGGGGACAGCCTGCCTAGTAGTCAGGAAGTTAGTCCGGGGGTCAGAGTGTGGAGCTTAGGAGAGGCAGTACTCCATGCACCCACAGCTCCTGACCTGGGTTTGCGGATCAGGGACCAGCACAGCACTCATTCCCTCCCTACCCCTGCAGCAGCAGGACCTGGGGACGCCATCCTGAGCTGCTGGGGCCCTGGGGACCCAGACGGGCCTTCATAAAACTTGACTTTCCCTGACCTGAATTTCAGATCCCCTCAGCTCTGACAGTGTCCAATAAATAACTCTACCTTGCCTGAGTGATGGCAAACCCCAGAACGGCTTTAATTTTGCAGAGCGATAAATTAAATGCAATGTCTGCCTTGTGTGCACGATTAAACTCTTTTTATAGCATCTCATGTTGCTTTATGAAGGGACCACTGCACCTCTCCACATTCCTGGCAGAGTCCTCTACAAGCAGGCAGCTCATCCAGGCTTGGACCCAGGTCAACTGAGTGGCAAGGCCCCTGTTAGACAAGCCCCTGGGTCCAGGGCACTGAGCTGGGCCCACACGCTTATCCCACCTGCAGGTGGCACTGCAGGTGATCTTCAGGGTGCATGGAAGGTGATTCATGGGCTCTGCCCTGATTTTTCCATTTTGGCATTTCTATTTGCATTTTTCTCTGTTTTAGTTTTAATTCTCCTCCTTTCTGACCTTCATATGAATTAAAGATTTTTTTATATGTTGAGTGGCCCCTGTGGCTCAGTGAGAAGGGTGCCAGCCCCATATACCAATGTAGCAGGTTCAAACTCAGCCCCAGCCAAACTGCAACAAAAAATAGCCAGGCATTGTGGCGGGCGCCTATTGTCCCAGCTACTCTGGAGGCTGAGGCAAGAGAATGGCCTAAGCCCAAGAGCTGGAAGTTGCTGTGAGCTGTGACGCCACAGCACTCTACCAAGGGTGACAAAAAGAAACTGTCTCAAAAAAAAAAGAAAAGAAAGAAAATATCATAAATTGAAAATGTGTTTACTTATTTATTTTTGGACACAGAATCTTATTTTGTTGCCCTTGAGAGAGTGTTGTGGCGTCACAGCT
>NW_003852678.1:1030335-1058073 GCF_000181295.1 Otolemur garnettii
GCTACTCTGGAGGCTGAGGCAAGAGAATGGCCTAAGCCCAAGAGCTGGAAGTTGCTGTGAGCTGTGACGCCACAGCACTCTATCGAGGGTAACAAAGTGAAACTCTCTACTGCTTGGATATTATATGTACTATTCATATTCTTTTAGTGGTTCTTAGAGTCTGAATATTTGCACCCCCCAAAATTTATATGTGGAAACCTCACCCCTAATCCAAGAATATCAAGAGGTGAGGCCTTGGAGAGGTGACTGGGGCCCTCATAAAAGCAGCAGAGGAGGCTGTTTTTGCTTCTTGTGCATAAGGACACAGCAGCAAATGGGCCCTCGCCAGACAGGGAATCTGCCTGGACACCCTGAACTTGGACTCTAGAACTATAAGCAATCAACATGTGTTGTTTATAAAGTGCCCAGGATTTGGTTATAGCAGCACAAACGCACTAGAACAGTGTTGATTCGTAATTTTAATGATGCTTATTTACAAAGTCAGAAGTTAGCCTTTACTGTAACGAATTCAGTAAAGCAATCAAAGAAATAAATGCAGAAGACAAGGAAAGAGAGAACCCTGGCACTGTTCACAGATGACTCCAGGGTTTAAATAGAAGGGAAGATACTGACATTAATTAGAATTAATAAGATAGGTTAGCGAGTTTGCTGGATACAAAAGAAAGATCCCAATCCAGCTGCATTTCTATACAATCTCAGTCTATACTAACTAATTTGTATGCCAACCACAGGCAGTCAGAGACATAAATGTTACAATGTCACTTACAGGAGCAACCAAACATATTTAGTCTCTGGAAATAAAACCAACAAGGTGTGCAAACACTTTATGGGGGGAAATTACAAAAGCTTTATTTAAAGACATTAAAGAAGACTTAAGGAAAAGGAGAGATGGACTGTGTGGTTCATAAAGAAATACATTATATATTTCATCAGCATCTCCGTTTTCCCAAAATTAATCTAAATATTTAACACACTTATAACAAAAATTTGTAGACACCTTTTTATGAAGCATATTGAGCAGATTTTTAAATGTATATGTGATAGCAAAGGCCTGAGCTTAGCCATGACATTCCTGCAGAGGAAGGTGGTGCCTCTGCCACCAGCACCAGGAGGAAGGCAGCGCCTCTGCCCCCAGCACCAGCACTGCTGGCACCGCTGAACTCACTGGGTGTGTGGTGCAGGGCAGACCTGGGCACAGAGACTGGCAGAGGGCACAGAAACACATTTATGGAAACTTGACCCAGCTGACGCAGGTAACAGCGCAGATCAGTATAAAAAGGATGAGTTTTTTGATAAGATGCTGGGAAACTGTCTATCCACATATTTTCAAAATAATAAAAATAAATCCCTACCTCACATCATACTTGAAAATAAATCCCAAGTTACTAAAGACTTAAAAGACCTAACTTAAAAGATATAACTAAAAAGACTGTCGAATAGGAAATTATTTCCCCAAAAAAGACACAAAAATAGCAAAACCAGAAAGGAGAGATTGTAACAAAGACATATTCATTAAAATTAAGAAATTCAGTGCAGCAAAATAAACCATTCTGAAAGTGAAAAAATAAATCGCAAACCAGAAGGAAGTGTTTGCAATGCATCTAGCTGGCAGAGGGGAACGCACAAAATACATACAGGGTTCTACACATCAGTGAGAAAAGGCAAAGACCCCCCAGAGGATAAACGGGCAGAAGATGAAACGCACAGGTCCACAGACACAGGGCAGGAAAAGCAGTCTCTTGGATCCAGGGCTCAGCCCTCACACCCTCTGGGAACTCTGAGCGCCCCACAGGCTAAGCACATGGATCTCACTCACTCTCCAAACTCCTGCTAAAACTACAGTGATGAGCTTTGTTAATGACATAAACCCTTCAGGATGAGAAGAACAGGGCAGGCAGTGGGAAGGAAGCTTACTGTATGACAGACGAAATCATAAACAACAAGCAGTAAACAGTGAACACAAACACAACAAAATTTTGGAAGCTGAAAAGCAGATAGACAAGTGGTAACTGCCTTAGCAGATTTGAGAAAGACAAACCCTGAGCCAGCCAGAAAGAAAAAACTGTGAATAAGCCTGATTTTTCCCCAAGAATATTCAGAATCTCAGGAACTGGCAGCAGCAGGTGTCTCTGGGACTGGGGGTGAGGAGGGCAGCAGAGCCAGGACCAGGATGCGGCAAGCAAGGGACCAGGAAGAAAACATGAGGACAAACGTCACTAGCCACCGAGAAGCTGAAACTCAGCCCAGGGCAGAGTCACTCTGCACACCAGCAGGAAACCTGAAATAAAAGTTTGTGATGATACCCAGTGCTGGTGAAGATGTGGAGAAACAGGAGATGGTCCCTACCATGCTGGGAGAGCGTAAAGTGGCACAATCCTCTGGGACAGAATCCAGCGGTTCCTTATAATGCCAAACATCCTCTAACCCTACGCCCCAGAAATTGCATGCTTGGTCATTCACCCTTAAGAAATAAACTTACATTCACATGAAACCTATACACTGTTGTTCACAGCAGCTTTATTTATAATAACCTAAAACCTGAAAACAACCAAAACTCCCCACAAATGTACGTGGTTAAACAAATAGTTGTTTGTTTGTTACACAAGCACAATAACTTGGCTGGTTCTCCAGGGAATTATGCTGGGGTGGGGGAAAATCCCAGAGATCACATGCTTTATAACACTCCCCAAATGACAAAATTATAGAGAGTAAAAAAAAGTTAGTGTCATTTTTCTCCAGAAAACAGGAGAGTGGCAGGAAAGTCCAGGGTGATGGCAAAGGGAGATCCCAGGCACACGGGACAAGCAGGCCAAGTCTGAGCAGGCTCCCCGGGAAACTAGAATATTTGGGGGTGTCAGCACAAGGCTGTCCGCTGAGGGACCATCTTTTTACGCTCATTACACCACAGAATGGTTCCTACCAAGCGAGGCAGCCAACCAAGAATGAGAGAGGCCCGGCTGAGACCTGCCCCCGGTGGAACACGCCACACTGATGTACACAGCCAGCCCAAGCAGAGGAGGAAGAGATCTCGGCAGAGGCTCTCAGCAGTGAGTGATGTGAAAAAGCACACAGAAATGATACTGAAGGTGTGGGGATTAGTAGTAGATTAGGAAAAAAAGTAAGCAAACAAGAAAGTATGGCAATTCACAACTTGAGGGAACACAGGAAGTAAAAAAGGAAATGTAACTGGGGTGTACATGATGCTCAGCTGAGCTGAGAATGTTACACAGATGCGATGTGAACACACGAAATCGACTTCACCAGACACCATACAATAACTACACTGGGGGAGTGGGGGGAGCAGAGGGGACGGCAGAATACCAGGGCTAAACCCTCACCCACTATATTGGGAAGATTTCTAAATTGTGCCCCAAATTAAGTACTCAAAAAATAGCATCATATATACAATATTTAGAGAAATGCAAGAAAGAAATGTTAAAAGTCAATAAGTGTTGAGATGAGAGGTGGTAAACCACTAAGTCTTGTCACAAACTTTTAGTATTATACTTTTGTTGTTTAAGCTATAGACAATTAATTGCATTAGAGTAAATGGATTAGATATAAATGGTATTAATGTGTTAACTTGAAATAAAATAATAAGCTATCACTTCACTACCACAGAGTTTGCACAAATTGAAATGCAGATCAATCCTGGGTCCCGGAAAGGATGAGGGCGACAGAGACCCTTCACACAGCAGCTGGAGTCAGAGCTACTTAGGAAAATGGATTGTCACATCTAGTAAAGGTATTCGCCACATCACCAATGAGCCATCCCTCCTGGGTGGTGTCTCCTGCGGCTCGCCAGCCTTTGCCACGTCCTGGCAGGAAGTGATGGTACTTACCAGCCCGCGCAGCCGCCCGGTAGAGGGGGCTCCAGCAGGTGTGCCAGGGATCTGCACCAAGATGTCAGCAGCACCAGGTCTGTGAAAAGCCTCAGACGGCATCAGTGTCCATCGACACCACAGAACTGATAAACAAATCCTCATCTGTTCAAGGTCGGTACCTCGCCCGACAGTAAAGAGTAAGGAGGGTGTGCAGGCTCGGCACTCGTGCGGTGACACCGCAGAGGGGGGCAAGGAGGGTGTGCAGGCTCGGCATTCGCACGGTGACACCGCAGAGGGGGGCAAGGAGGGTGTGCAGGCTCGGCACTCGCGCGGTGACACCACAGAGGGGGGCAAGGAGGGTGTGCAGGCTCAGCACTCGCACGGTGACACCGCAGAGGGGGGCAAGACTCACATGTTACATGTGAAGGATGCTTCCATTTACGAAAAGGCTAAAAGCAGCTAAAACAAGACAATATATCACTTAGGACTATAAATATAAATGATACAAACGATAGAGGAAAACAAGGGAAAGATTAACACAGAGTCCGGTTAGCATTACCTGGGGAATGAGGAGGAGAGCACAGTTAGAAGCAACCCGGGGCCTCCGTGGGCCTGGGGAGGCGGCGGCACACTGCGGCTACGCTGGAGTTTGCATCTTTATCGTTATCATCGTTGTTCATTAAACCGTATACACAGACTCATACACTCGTGTATGTATGATATGTACAATGTTAGTAGGACAAAGTGATCAGCAGGAAAACAGCAGAATGAAATCGTTAATTCTGCAGTCTTTGTACCCTCCTCTGCAGGCGTGGGTCCCCACCACTTCCCTCCCTACAATTAACATGTAATTGTTCCCCGGCATTTCTTTCCATCTCGTTCTTTTCAGCCAGACGTTTTTATCGTTGCATCATATTGCTAGCGTTTCCTTTAACATGCCCACGTGTTTAGCTTTTCTTTGCTTGCCATCCCCTCTTTTGTTTCAGATCATCCTCCTGGATCATGTTCTCCCTTCCAAAAGTAGAGATTATTGTTAGCAGATTCTTCTCACTTTTATCTGTAAATATCCTTATTCCTTCTAGGTCTTAAAAATATTTCTTCTCAGGCATACAGTTCTAGGTCACACAGATTACTAGTTGCCCCCAATATCTGTGGTCCCCTGCTTAAATATTAGAATTCAAAACTTACAGACAAGCAGGTGGCTACCAGTAAGACAGGCAGCATTTCCCAACCTTGATGGTAGTGATGTCCAGCCATGTAACCAAGTTCTGGAGAAAAAATCAAGAGGGATGTTTGTGTGCCACCCCTAGGAAGTGCTCTTATTGGAGAGCCAAGGGCTCCTACTTCCTTGCTGTGGGGGTTCGTGGTGTAATGGCTGGAGCAGTGGCAGCCATCCTGGACCATGTTGTGCCCTCAGGAACAAAAGCCACACATGGTGGAGCAACAAGACAGAGGAGCCAGGGTTCTGGACACTGAGTGCACCACAGCAGCCCTGGAAAGCCCATGTTGGAGGCATGATGGTTTGGGGCATTCTGTTACCTCCGGCAGAGCCTATTCCGAATAGGTTTAGGAGTGGGATGCAGCAGAAAATCCAATCTCCTAAAAATGAACAGCAGAGCCACTAGAGCCATTACTCCCCCCAACCCCTGGCTGGGCTAGTTGATCTTCACAGAAGCTCTATGAGGAGAACATGCCCCCTATTTACCAAAAGGAGAAACTGTGGCCTGCAGAAGGTATGTGGCTTGCTTGGCAATGCACAGCGTGCCCTGTGCTCCTCGTGGACAGTGCTGTCCCTTCTTCTCCCAAAGGATCCCTCTATCCATGGACAGGCACATCAGGCCACACAGGATGCTGACATGTCCCCCTGTGTGGTCCTGCATTTAGGAACAGAAAGACCCAAAGCTGGTTCTGGTCTCTGCCCAACTAACTCACTGTGTAGCCTCAGGAAAAGCTCCTCACTCTGCAGGGACCCGGTTTCTCCTTCTGTTTCCAGAGCAAGGGGAGGGGCTGCAGGCTTGCAACCACCCCCAGGCAGCAGAGGACACCCTGAGGGCTAGGAGGGTGGGGAGTGTGGTGCCCACTGGGAAGACAGGAACTGGGAGTGGTTTCCCCTGATGCAGGTCACCTTGTTGTAGGCCTGGCCTCCACAAGCACTGTCTGTCCCTGTGGGCGTGGCCTCCCCAGCACTGTCTGTCCCTGTGGGCGTGGCCTCCCCCTACAGGGCTGGCTCTGTGCCAGACACAAGGAGGCTTGATGGGTCTGTGGGAGCCCAGGGCTGGGACAGTAACCAGGGGGACCTGAGGTAGCCTCAGGACAGGCAGACCTGGGTCCCCATCAAGTCACCAATGTACCTACCAGCTGATGTTGGGAAAGTCCCTTTAAGACCCTGACCCTATTTCTTGGCACAGGAAACAGTCCAAGGGCCCCTAGATGTCCCACAAAGTGTAGCCCTGTGGACAGGCCCTGGGTACAGCTAGCACAGTAGGGGCATGTCCTAATGGGCAGTTGCCCCAAGAGTGCCCCGAGCAGTGCACACAGAGCAGGAGGGTGAGGTCACAGAGCCTCAGTGTAGCCAAGGGCAGGGAGGGTGCCTGGAGCTGGGAGCAGGGGTGACCGCCTGCCTGCACATAGGGTAGGCCTGAGGACAGACACGTGCACCAAGGAGCAAGTGGCACAATACACAGGTCTGAAGGGCCGTCATGTGTGCCAAGGGCCGTGGGTGTGCTGGGATGACACTGCCCTATGCAGAGAGGAGTGTGGAGTTGGGGAAACTGAGGCACCCTGCCTGGAACAGTGGTCCGGGGGCAGGGCAGAGGCTGGCTCAGCCACAGGTATTCTAGCACGAGGCTCCCGCTGTGCTGCCTGGGTCCAGGAACATCTTGTGGCTTTTGTCCCAGGATTTATTTTTTCATCAGATTGATATTACAGTCCCTTCATGCGGTGCTCTCCAGCGTCAGCAAAATAAAGATGCAAATAAATCCCCTGACCCGACTCTTGGGGCCACGGAACAACGCACCGCCCCCTGCCATCCTCACCACACATGGCGGCTTTGAATTTTAAATTTCATTTTCCCATCGCTTTTCAATAAATGCTTTTCCCCGTGATGTCTCGAGTCTTGACCTTATAATGCCCGAGTTAAAAGGCAGTGTCTTGTTTCCAGCTGCAGATAATTTACTTTTGAATGGTCCAATTACACGGCAGCCTGGGCTCTGCCTGGCTGCGCAGAGACGCCGCCGTTCACCGGGAGATAATGGTGTTGCAGGCAGCACTCTGCTCGCTGACCCAGGCCGTCCTATGAACTGACCAGAGAAGGCTCTGCCTAAGGAGGGCCTGACAGGCACAGCCACCAGGTGCCTCCCAGGGGCTCTCCCTGTAGCCCAGGAACAAGTGGCCTCTTTGGGTGCGACCATCCCTGGGCCCCAGAGGGTCTGCCTGCCCTGGGTTCAAGTGCAGCCGTGCGCTCAGGCATGCTGAAGGAGACAAGAAGGAGTGTGACGGCGTCTGTTTTTGAAAGGAGCGTAAAATCAATCTCTAGCCCAATCTGACACGGCTGTAAGGAGGCGGCTTTATGAATTTTACATTCGAGTAACTTAAGATCTGAATTGATGTCAACCACGTGTGCCTTCCAATTTCTTAAAATGGAATGTTTGAGTGCTTTGCTCTTCTGTAATATTTCTACTCTTAGCACAAAACACTGATTTCCAAGTGGTTTTGCTCAAAGAATGTCTAGATCTGGTGATTCTGCTTTAAGACCAAGAGAAAAATCCCTAATAGTTCTCATTGGTGCAGAGGACAGCGTCAGGCCGGTGTCCTTTGTGTGGGTGGCCTAGTGTCCCCTGCATTTCAAACAAGGGTTCTATCCTTTGTATTTTCCCTCACTAATAAATCTAAATAAATGACAACTTAAAAAGAACTTCTCCCTCACACACACACAAAGTCCATGATAGATCATCACCACCAGCATCTCATCTTGGACTGCTATTTCTGATTCTCCTAACAGGGATGGTTTCCATGCGGTGGTGTCATCATCCACAGGCACTGCCAGGGACAAGTGTGAAATCCTTCATGGGGCACAGCTCTGAGCCCTGGATCTGCCTTTGCTCCCAGAGATCAGCCACGGACAGCTGGCATCTGTAGGGAGGCAGGGAAGGGGTGGAGGCCCTGGGGATATGAGCGTACGGGGTGCTCAGGCTCAGCCCCTCCCTGCCACCTTATTTCTGGGTGCCTCTTCAGCCCAGCCTGGGCTCCCGCAGCCTGCAGTGTTCCCCACTCCCCATACACAAAGCCACCCCTGCCATAAGCCTGTCCTCAGCCACCGTGCACAGCTCTAGGCAGTGGCCATCAAGGTGGGGGCATTTTTATGGCTGTGGTCTCACCTCTAGCCAGTTGACGCCCCCATGGGAGAGGCTGCCCGCTGACCCAGCACCCCTGACACCGCACTGTGGACACTGCCTGCTCCCATGGAGCTAATTTCTTCAGCCCTTAGAATAGCATTTCTCAACCTGTGGGTCACAATCCACAGGAACTGTATAAAAGGGCCACAGCATTAGGGAGGTTGAGAACCACTGCTCTGGAATCTGAGCTGGTTCTGGGCTAACTTTGATCAACAGAGTATGGTGATGCCACTCTGGGCCTGGACTCTAAAAAGACAGGCAGTGCCTCCTGCCTTGTAGAAGTGTAGTCACCTGACACAGGGCTGCAGGAGGGGCCGCAGGAGGGCCACAGGGGGACAAGAGGCCCTGGAGCCAGATGGGGCTGCCCGAAGACCTAGCCGAGCAGAAGGACCAGATGGCAGGTGCACCCCTGTGGAGCTGCCCCAGCCCTCCTGGCCAGTCCTGCCCAGGGCTTCAGCAGGGGTCGGGGGTGGCTGGCAGAGACGAGCTGTCCTCTGTGGCCGGGACTAAGAGTCCCCAGAATGAAACAGCTGGGTTGAGGCACCAGCTCTGCCCCTGCCATGACGAGCCTGTGCGGGGCAGAAAAGGCAGCCAGGGCAGGGGGGACGCAGCAAGGCCAGAGGACCCCGCCGAGGTCAGCAGGCCTATGGCAGAGGGGGAGGAGGCAGGGGTCCCTGGTTCCCAGATGGGTGTATGGGGTACTTCCTCCCCATTCCAGGAGCTTTCTTGGTGCCCAGGATGGTGTTTGGTAAGCCCTTTGCTCATCATCCCTCTGGGGTCCCTGGCCTTCCAAGGGCTTTGTGAGGACAAACCTGGTCTGGCTCTGCCTCTTTCCTTTGGGGGAGCTGCCCCAGGGCACACCATCCTCCATGGACCTCCAGGGACCGGCTCTACCTCACAGTGCCTGGGCCAGGAGGCTCCAAGTACCCAATTTGGGGGCTGGTGCACCCAATGCTGGGCTTCAGGGTCAGCAACCCCATGTGACCCACAGGCTCTGCCCATAGTCTTCCTGGCCCAGCCTTAGCTGCCACCTACTCTGTACAAGTTTCTGTGCGGGAAGCAGACTCCAACCTGCCGTGATGACTTCCTCCTGCTGGCCAAGTTCAATTCTCCCCGTACTGCTCCCCCCTGGGAGGACTGGGACTACAGCTAAGGCAGCTCTGTGCCCCAAGACTGTTCAGGATTAAGGGAGAGCATGTCTGGGACCTGGGCACACATGCTCATCTGGACAAGGAGAACAAGGTCCTGCAGGGACCGTCAGCATGTTTGAGCAGGGAGGATACAGGGACCCAGCTCCATCACAACATGAGGCCTGGGGACTGCTGTCCCTGCCTGCCCAACCACACAGGTGTGGGCAGTTGGAGGGAGATGTGGCATGAGTAGAGCCTGCAGCCAGACCTCCTACAGGGAGCGTCTTCTGGAACCTGCTTCCTGGTGCTGCCCTGCATCCCCACCTCTGGCTGTCTGAGCCCACTCACAGCTCGTCAGACAATGCTAAGCCCTGCCCAGGGCTCTGCCCACTGCCCCACTGCTAACCTGGTGCCTCAGACATACTGGGCCACTGGCATCCTGGATATCAACCCAGCAGGGCTCAGGTGTCAGGGCAGGGGCACTGCCCAGTGGGCACAGAAGTATGACCCAGCTGTGGCCTGCCCTGTCATCCTTCCCCGCATGGCAGTTGTGTGATCCTGGATCCTGCAGCAAGGCCAGATCCTCAGACTGCCCGGCAAGCTGTCCTGCCCCAGCCCCGCCTCACTGTCCGAGGCCTCAGCCCCCTCACTCTCAACACAGCCAATTGCACACAAGCCCTGGCACCCTGAACTCCATGCCACCACTTCCCTCCCTGCAGTGTGAGGTCACTCTGCTCCAACCACCCACAGCACCTGGGGCAAGATCCCTACCGTTCCTGCCTGCTGACCCTCCAAGAACACTTGCCCTGTGCTGCTTCTCCCCCCACCCCCCACCCCTGTGTCATCCCGAGCCTTCAAGGTCAGGGTCCAGCCCTCATCACCAGCCCTAGTACAGAGTGAGCACCTGGGGAGGGCCCCGAATGAATCTCTTCCCACCGTGGCCTGAGACACAGGCTGGCTGGAGGTGACCATCTGAGTGAGCCCCTGAGCTGGGGTGCTAGGGAATCTGCCTCTCCAGCTGCCCACACTCTCTGCCCACACCCTGGTTTCTCACTTGCCCCATGCATTTTCTTTCTCATTCCGCAAAGCTCTGCCTGCATAAGAAAGCTGTGCTTAGCCTAGCTTCCCCAGCTCTGCCACTCCACACCCACCCCCCCAACCCCCCCAGCCATGGAGGTCCCTGTGGCTCACAGGATTTCCTGTCATCAGGACTTTCTCTCTTTCTTTAAGATCCCAGATACCCTGGCCCCAAAGAATAGTTTGCACAGGGCTGGGAGTTGAGGGGGGGGAGCAGGTTCTTGTCTTCACCTTTGGGCTGAAACATCTGCTGTGTGTGTCAGAGATAGAAACACAGTTCACAGCTGCAGAAGTGCAAATGTCCTGAAGATGTGTGAAGAGAAACTCAGCTTCCCGCATGGTAAGAGACATGCAAATTAGTCACACTGAGGCACCACATGCCTCCTATCCTCCTGGCAAAAACCCAGAAGTTCAGTAACACACCTGTTTATAGCACAGTCGCTGGATATTTCACGCCCACTGTTGAGACCTACTGCACGGAAGAAATGATTCGTTTCCAAAGCTCCTGCTCACTGACGGTGCACCTGGTCACCCAGGAGCTCTGGCCGAAACAGACAAGGAGATGGACACTGTGCTCACACCTGTAGTGCAGCGTCTGTCCTGTATCCCTGGGATCAAGGGGTGATTTTGACTTTCAGGTCTCATTATTATATTTATGAAATGCATTTCTAAAGGCCACAGCTGCCTTAGAGGGCAACTCCTCTGATGGATCTGGGCAAAGTACGTGAAACCCTTCTGGAAAGGATCCTCATTCCAAACACCATTAGGAGCACTCGTGATTCGTGGGAGGCGGTCAGAACATCAACATGAACACAGTGTGAAAGGCAATGACTTCAACTTCCCTCACCGAGCACTTTGAGGCGGTCAAGACTTCAGTGAAGGAAGATGTGGTGGAAATAGCCAGAGAATCAGAAGATGTGACTGAAATGCTATGAGCTCACAATAAAACTGGAATAGACAAGGAGTTTCATCTTAAGGGTAAGAAAAGAGCCGTGAGGCTCCCAGGGGACCAACAGCAGCCCTGGGCACCCTGAACCTGCAGGGGCCAGGGCAGGAGGGGCCTGAGAGCACCGAGGCCTCTGGAAGGACACGGGAGGAGGAGCTGTGGCCGCCATCACCATCGTCACCATCGTCACTGACAACATAGCCACCGCCACAACTTTGACAGGACCAGGTGAGAACAGAGTCCACACAGCCTCTCCTCTCCCTACAGGCCCCTAGAGCCTCCTGAGGGCTGAGCCTGTGGACGCCATGGGAACCCCCCAGAGCAGGGTGGCCAGGGTGGGGGCAGAGAGAGCTCAGAGGTCCCAGATGGTGACCAGCCAGGATGCACTCACATGCAGTGAATCAGCCCTTGTTCACTCACACTGCACCCTGCCCTTCCCGCTCCCCTCATTAGAGATCTCAGGTCGTTCCCTGTGTCCCACCCCACTGCTTTCAAATTGATGCCCCGGTTTCTGCCATGCTCAGAATGGAGGGGCTCCCAGAAGGCAGCTCTATGTAGCAGAAGGACCTGAGCTCTGAGCTGCTCTCAGGACCACGGTAGGTGGCACACCCACCAGGGCTCCCAGAGTTAAATGGACACCGCCCAACCCTGGGCCCTCTGAGGTGAGGTCTCAGCTGAGGGGAGGGCCGGCAAGAGGACAGGCAGGGGCCTCGGAACAACAGGAAGTAAGCCCCAGAGTAAAACCTGGTGGCCATGATATCACCCCTCCCAGTACACTGGGGGGACAGGCTCAAGAGGGACAAGCTGGGGCCTGAACACAGGGTGTGTGGGCTGGGAGCCTCCACTCCACGTGGGACTCACCCCCTCCACCCCCCACCCCTGTGCAGCTGTGACATTGTAAAGCACAGACCTGGTTGCTGTTCAATTAACATGGAGTGTAATGAGCAATAGAAATACAATCACATTCCTGCAACACGTTCAACTGTCGCTTTCTCAGACCACTTTTAAAAAGGCCTTGCCTGCTCCAAGGAGGGGTGGGCTCAGCGCAGACAGAAGGTGCTGCTTCGCCCCCACTGTGCTGTGGGCAGGAGGTCCAGCCCCCAGACCACCCCACACTGCCGACACATTCAAATCCTGTTTCAGGTTGAGGCCAAAGGCCTCCCCTGCAGAAGGGGCAGCTCTGAAGCTCCGGGTGCTGCCCATAGGACATCCGAGAACTTGGGGGGTGGGGGAGCTCCAGTGTGAAAGGAGCCATGGTGGGGAGAGCAGGATGGCAGGACCCAGGACTTCAGGTTAGAACCTCCCTAGGAAAGGCAGATGCATCCCACAGAGACATGGCAAGAAGCTGGAAGCTGCCCAGGTGTCCCCGGGAGTGGGGACAAACAAAATGGAGTCTGCCCACACAGGGACGAAGGAACGAAGCAGTGACACTGCAGCTGCCCACGCAAAGCCTAAGCTCGTGAGCGAGTGAAAGGCGCCAAACAGCCACGTTTATGCCAAGTGCCCAGGACAGGCGAAGCTGCTGAGGCAGAAGGAGGTTGGCGGCCGGCAGAGGCCGGGTGGGGAAGAGGCGTGACTGCTGACGGTCAGGGGGTGACAGAAACAACCTAACCTGGGCCAGGGCACTCTGTGAAACACCAAAAGTCTTCGAGTTGTACCTAAACATGTGTTATGTGAATTTTATCTAAATAAGCTGCTTAAACACAAGGCTGGAGGTGAGACGGGGGCTGCGTGCTCCCACCCCTTCTCACCCTGCTCAGACCCTCTGCGCCCCCAGGTCCAGGAGGGGGCTGTGGCTCCCCCCAGTGCTGCCCTGTGGCCCTCAGCTCTCCCCGGGGGGCCTATTCCTTGTCTGGGCCTTTCTCATATCCAAGCTGGAAGCCCCTCCTTAGTCTCCCCAATCTGTGAAACCAGCCCCTGCATCTCACCCATAGTAGGACCCACCATCTCATGGCCTTGATCAAAACAGCGCATTCCTACTGCCCTCTCCTGGGGACAGGCAATAGCCATTGTCATGTCATCATGATGGGGGGGTGAACCTTTGCTTCCTAACTGTCTATCACGAAGATGGGATAGGACCTGTGAGGTGACTGACAAGCTTATCTAAAGAACATTCTTGCCCCACACTCACCCTGCCAGGACAGCTCCAGGGCTATGGGGGAAGTGGTGCCAGATGCCCAGACAGGGGGTGGGGAGGACAGAGAGGGCAGGAGGCTCCTGGTGCAGGGGCTTTCCGCATCTGGTGGTGCTGTAGCAGGAAGGGCAGGAGTCCAGGACAGGCATCCAGCTGCCCTGGGGAAGATGAGGGAGGGAGGCCGCGTGCGGCCTGTTTGGGGCTGTTCAAGTGTGATATTGATAAAAATGCGCGGCTGCAAAACATCATCTCACAAGGTCATTTTTACAAGGAAGTTGTGCACATGGATTTATTGCTGTGTGCAGACAGGATTTTAATTACCACGTTTTAAGAGGTGTTATTATCTCTGCGGCAGCTCTGCAAAAAATCCACTCTGAGAGGTAACCCCAACTCTGCCAGTACAGCCCCCTGGCACCAGAACCCCTGCACCAACAGGTCCCCTGTCAGCCTGTGCCCAGACCTTCCTGACCCAGCTCAGAAAGGGGCAAGGACAATAATCCCCTCCCTGTATGGGGGTTCAAGCTGGGCTCCCACCACAACCCCTGGCCCAGCTCTGCCCAAGGAGCCGCAACAGGATCCTCTCTTCTCTCCAGCTAGACACGGAGCTCCAGGACCAGCCCTGCTGCCACCTCCATCAGGTGCTCCTACCGGTGGGTCTTCACCTCCCATGCTGTGGACACGCTGCTCCTAAGGATGCAGCCTTAGCTGAATTGAACCTCCCTGGGTGCCCCAGAGCCTGTAGATCAGCCCCAGCCAGCCTGAGAGCGAGAAGCAGGTGGGGGTGACATAGCTGGGAGGAGCTGCCTATTGGGCAGGTGGGTGTGGGTCTCTGTGCTCTTGTCCTGCTGGACCAGGTGCGGTCAAGGTGCCCCACAGGACTGGCCTTCAGAGGAGCTTTTTCTTATTTCTTTAACTTGCAACTAACAATCATCTACAAGAAGGTTTCACTAATTCAGACTCCTGTTCTCTCATGCAGGGAGCCCAGTGAATCTCAGAAGACCTCAGTGGCAGGAGAGAGGGCTGTGAGGGAGGGGACCTGGGGGACACAGCCTCTCTCCAGGCCCCTCCCCAGGCCCTTTGAGAGTCCCCAGCTTCACGCTTCCCTCCTCCCTGGCTTGTTTGGGAGAGAGGCTGAGACCCCACACCCTGCAGGGTGGGCCCGGCCGAGGGCCCACTATCAGGGGCACACACCGGCTGCCGGTGGACCTGAAGGAGAGCAGCGGCCCCTGACAGAGGTCACCCCCGGACGACCAGTGCCAGTAGACACCTGGCCCGGGTCATGCCAGGGCAGAAGGACCTGCATCCTTTCAGGCCTTTCACAGGCTCTGCTGCAGCAGCCCGGGTCTGGCGTCCTGCATCCCCAGAAGGGGAGAAGCATCCATGTGCACAGGCATGGAGGGCTGTGGGCAACCTGGCACCCCAAGCCCATTGGTGGAGCAGAGTGGGAGGCCCAGGAGCTGGGGGTGCACCTGGCTTCCCTAGGCTGGGCTATGTTTCCAGAAGGAGCTCAGACCCACTTCACATGACATGACATGGCTCCAGAGGAGACTCCAAAGTATGGGGCAGGAGCACCAGGCCGTCCCCAGCCCTCAGCTCCATGCAGCTCTTCCCCGTGCCAGACAGGAGGCATCTCTGCACATTGGGCTCCCTGACACTACAGGGGACAGTGGAAGGGAGGGCCACGTCCATGCAGCCTTCCCTGAGTCACCCGTCTCTCTACAACTGCCCATTCATGACCACCGTGCCCCCTTTTGGAGACATAAGGCTCAGCTGTGAGATCAGCTCCCCACTCTGGGTCCCTGCAGCCCCTGCCCACATCCTATCCAGTCTGAGACATGACAGCAGGGCTAGGAGCTCCGGGCACATTGAGGGTGTATTTCCCTGGTTCCCCTGCTGACCTACCCTTCCTCGGGGCCAGCCTGGGACATGCAGGTTTCCCACAGATGTTGAGGAGACTGCCATTATGTGGATGCCTGATCCATCAGAGTAGTCACACACCTCACAGGACCTGGCATAAGCATTCTGTTCCCACTCCAGCCTGCAGTGGCTCTGCTGTGACTCTGCTGTGACTGCCCACCCTCTACAGCCACTCAGCCCACAAGGAGCTTCCTGCCCCACTTCGGTGGCCTCTGCCAGGCCGACCCTCAGAGGCCACTG
Source organism: Otolemur garnettii (assembly GCF_000181295.1). NCBI lineage: Eukaryota > Metazoa > Chordata > Mammalia > Primates > Galagidae > Otolemur > Otolemur garnettii. Next base: position 1,045,998 of record NW_003852678.1, read on the forward strand.
CCCCAGCTGTGGTGGCACGTGTGGCGGCACGTGTGGCCTTCTGTATAAGTGGCATCCTTGTCGCGCCCGAGGTGGGGGAACTAGGAGCTAGGCCACGGCCCGAGGCCCCACACACCCTGTGTCTCAGGCTTGGTGTCACACTCAGGGTCCTCAGTTGGGTGGGGAGGGCTGGGTCAGCCTAGGCCACCCACATCCGACCAGCTACCCACAATCCGTGACTCCTGCCAGCAGCCTGGCTGGCTCAGGTCCCGTGAGTGCTCCTTGACTGATTGAGCTTCCCAGGATGCCAGGCGGTGCTGGAGCCCTGAGTGAGACCCATGTGGTGCCAAGTTCCCAGGCTAAACAGGCTTCAGCAACACAGAGAGACATGGGCTGGCAGCAAGCCGGCTCCCTTCCTCCTCCAAAGTCTTCTGCTGTACCTGCGAGGCCTCTCCCTGTCCCCATGGCTCCCTGGGGGCCACATCCCTCTCTCTAGGTGACGGTTGGACCTCCTTGCTGGTAGATGTTGGAGATGCAGGAGGAGCAGCTGCCGCTGGGAGCGGCTTTGCTCCTGGGCTCCCGCCTGGCTCCTCTCTGTCTATATCCAATCTCCTCATTGCCAGCATGGGTATTTTTTTATTTTTTAATTTGCTTTGCAAATGACTCTGAATTAAAAACCATATATATCTATTTTTAAAAACCTAGTCTTTTACTTCGTTAATTAAATTTCCACAAGATATTTTTCCCTAGAAAAATTCAATTAGGTTTTAATTTTAGTCATCTAAAAGGCAGTGGTGCTTTGAGTATTTGATTTTTAATTTAAGTCCTTGATAGGACATGGCGATTAAAACCCTGGGGTCGGTGCCACATGGACAAGAGGCAGGTGGAGACTCCAGGGTGGGGTTGGGGGGGCAAACTCTAGGCTCTAGGGAGGTTTGGACCACACCCTAGCCTTCCCCTCCCCTGTGCTGAGGAGGAGCTGGGTTTGCCACTGGCTCCTGCTTGCACACTGAGGGGTCAAACACACTGGAAATGGCTCCCCTAGGCCTGTCTGGGGCTTGTCCTTTGTCCACAGGGCTCTGTCCCAGTGATAGGGCTGAATGGAGGGACCCACCCAAATAGAACTGTCCCATCCAGGAAAGAATGTCCTGCCCAGGAAGGAGTGAGTGCGCCAATCCCTACCCCTCAGAACGCTTGTATTCTCATCCACCTTAACCCACGTGCTGACTTCTCGTCAGATTCAGCCCTCTCGCATCCGAGTGAATAAGGGCCACGTTGCCCACACAGAATCTAGACTCCGCTTCCTTTAATTCACGTCTCAGAATAATCTCTCATTTTCAGTCCTCAACCTCTCACCCAGGGCCTCACGGTCCCCTGGCCCTGTGAGTTAATGGAGCAGGGCCCCTGCTCACTTCACCTCCTCTCCTCTAGAGAGGGATGACCTCAGGGGGGTGCTCAGGCAGCAAGGGTGACCCTGAGGCCGCTAGTGTGTCTGTTCAGGAGCCTGGGGACCCCCACGTCCTGGCTGGGATGAAGGCAGGGCAGGTGGCCACCCTGAAGGATGGGGACAGGTGGGGCTGGGACCTGATCAGAGGCCCAGCCAGGGCCTAGCCTGGATAGAAGGGCACTTGGGTTGAGGCTGAGCCCTCACGGGGGGGTGGGGTGGGGGGGTGGGGGGGGGGGTTGGGGGGGGGGGGTAGGGTGGTGGGGGTGGTAGGCGGGACACCATGAACAGGAGGGCAATCCCTAGCTTCACAGCCCTGGCCCAGACATCCAGCAGAGATGAGAAGCGGGAAGGGGAGGGGTACGTCGAGGTGTGGGTTAAACTCGTGATGAATGTGTCTTTATTGGCCGTTTCTATTGCTTTCCTTTCTTACTACACTTTTCATTCTGAGGTGGTTGTGGACTCACAGGAGGCTGTGAGAAGTGATACGGAGTGATGCCTATAAGCTTTATCCAGGACCCCCAGTAGCGTCTTGCAGAGCAGCAGGGCAACATCACAGCCAGGACACGGGTGCATCCGAGACCCAGGGCAGGTGCCAGTGCTAGGAGCCCCAGGACCCTTCTGCAACCCCAACCCTGCTGATCCCACTCTCCCCATCCCCATCACTGCAGGATTTTCATAAAAAAGGGAATCATGCAGTTTGTAACGTTTGGGGTCTGCATTTTTCACTCAGGAATTCCCTGGAGACTCACTCAGCAGTTGGTCTGTAGTTCTCTTTTTTCCTCTTGGGATTTCCTCTTTGACCTCTGGCCCCGCCCACCCTAGGGCCTCCCCCTGAGGCCCCAGAAGCCCCAGCGCCCTGCAGCCATGCGAGCTCTCTTCAGTCCTCTGTACCTGTCGCACTCCTGGCCACCCCAGGGCCCTTGCGTGTGCTATACCCCTGCCCGAGTGCTTGCCCCAGCCCAAGTGCTCGTCCCTGCCCCAATTTCAAGCCACCGCCCAGGGCTCTCCCCAAAGTCCATCTGCTCCTCTGCACTTCTGTAAAGGGAGCCCTCCCCAGCCAGCCTCTGTCCCCTTAGGCAGGTGGTAGAATGCTGTGTGACAGGTAGCAAATGGCCTCTCGTCTTACGAGAATGACCCAATTATCGACAGTGGTTTTCCAGCACTCACGTCTGTCTCTACCATTTAATTTATGAAACTGCTGGTTAGCAGTGCCGTTTTCTGGCTCCTGAAGTGTCCCTGCAGGGTGTGGGGCTAATTGTGCTGTCATCATACAGGTGCCCAGGAGGGCTGGCCATTCCCTGGTGGAGGTGGCAGCCCAAGGCTGGTCCTTCTCAGCTTCCGGGGCCAGCCACTGCCAGCAGGGCTGCAGGCTAGGGTGTCCCTCCCCCAGGAGTTGGCAGGAGCTTGCCAACCAGTTTTCTGCCCCTGTTTGGGTGGGCAGAGGGAGCCCTGAGTTGGCCTCATCAGAACATCTGGTCTGGCCCAAGACCTCTCTCTTCTCTAGGGCCTCCTGGCAGAGTGTGAGCCCCCATCTCTGGAGGGGCATGGGCACCATGTGGTCAGAGTGTGACCTGCATGACCAGGAGTTCCTGTCCACCTTCTGTGTCCCATGTGGGGGTAGGTGAAGAAGAGCTTGTGGTCAGGGTCACAGCCTGGGACAGCAGGCTCAGGCAAGAGGATCCAGCTGAGGACAGTGACTAAGGTCTTCCCCAAGGTATCGAAATGTGGTTGCTGGCTGGGCCATGGCCTATGCTATTCCCAGGACTTCAGGGTTACTTAGGTCTTGTCCTGAGCCAAAGGCTGGTCCTGTCAGTACCAGGAGAACAGCCGTCCCTCGGAGAAGTCAGCTCAGAACACTGAATGGCACAGCTGGGCTGACGTAGGACCCTGCCTCCAGGAAGAAAAGCCACAGCCCAGCAGTCAAGGCACATGCCTGTGGTCCCCAGACCTCTCCTGGACGTTCAGGACCTCAGCGCATCTAGTTTCCAGTTTCCACCCATGGTGAATGGCTGTCCCTGCCTCCTGCCAATGCTGAGGCAGTTTCCTCCAGTCCTGCTGCACAAATAGACCCAGCCCTGATAGGCCCAAGGAAGGGCGGGGAGGCGGGTGGTCCGGCCAGGAAGCCAGGGCAGGGCCCAAATGGGAAAACAAGGTTCCAGGTCAGGGCTCTGCCCAGGTCAGTGCCCAGGGGCCACCCAGTGACGGCTCCTAGGTCAGAGGGGTCTGCCCCTCCACATGCTGCCCCACAAGGCTTGGGGTGCCCCTAGTAGGTTCCAGCCTCCACTCTTGACCTCCTCCAAGGGTCACACCACTGCTGCGTCCCAGCAAGACTCTGTCCTAATGCTTCAGCGCATATAACCCTCACACCAATCTCTCCAGGGAGGTACTGCCATTTCCCATTTTACAGATGAGCATACAGAAGCCCAGAGAGGTTCAATAATGTGCCTAAGGTCACACAGCCTCGCAGGAGGCAGAGCTGGAATTTGAGCCAGGTGTCTGCATTCAGCATCTGTGCTGTTAGCCGCCACCTTCCCCAGGTTGACACTGGCTGGGGGCTGTCGGGGCCAGCTCTGGGTGGGCAGGGCATCCACTGGAGGAGGGGAGGTGGTCTCAGGGCTGTGGCATGGTCAAACATGGTCCCAAGTGTGCTGGGAAGCTGTTTCTGGCTGAGGGTGACACTGAGATCAGGGCCCCAACTAGAGCGGCCACCCTCTGAATGTGGGCCCACCCTGGGTAGAGCACAGGGGAGGGAAGGGCTCACTCTCTGCTGACTGCTGAGCCAGGACATGTCTTATCCTGGGAGCTGGACTTGCACCAGGACTCAGACTGGAACACACAAAGCAGCTCTCTGGCCTCCAGCCTGCTGCCTGCAAATTGTGGGATGGCTCGGCCTGCATAGCCGTGTGACCTCACCCCAGTGGTGTTTCTAAGGAGACCCTGTCTAGTGCAGGGTCATCGGAGCCCCCGCGGAGCCACTGCTGTCCCTAAGCCTAGCTGCAGTGGCCTCATCTCTGTGACCCACTGCAGAAGGAAAGGCCCAAACAGACATGGTCAGGTAGGTGCTTATGGGGGCGGGGGGATTGTGGCAGGGTGGGCAATGATGGTGGCTACAGGGCAAGAGCCTATGCAGTGAGGACAGCTCCTCCCTGGGGACATAGGCTGCCCCAGGGCATGCAGAGGCAGAGAGGAGGCAGGGGTGTGGTGGGGAAGGTTTCAGCCTGAAGGGCTGCTCCCCGGGGTGAGGGGTTGGGGGTCACCTGCTGGCTAGGAGGGAGGATGTGGAACCCAGGTTTGTCAGACAAGCACGTCCTTCCAGTTTCCTTCCACCATTTATGTGGCCAAGAATAGGAATTCGGAAGGTGTGTGTCTGGCCTTGTCCTACTGAAAGGAAGGAGCATCCAGGAGTGTTATCCAAGTCACACGGGCAGGGTCTCCCCTGTAGTGAACTGTTTTCTGTAACACCAAAGAATGAGGCACTTTCTAACCTTCAGGTAAAATTCAGCGTCATGGAAGCGTGTTCCTGCTGAGCTTCTACTCAGAAGCCTCTCAGGGGGACCCTAGGGACATGCAGGGGACTCTGGAAGGAGTTAACGATGGCAAAGTCTTGTACAGTTCCAAACCAAGGTCTGAGGCCAGCTAATGTCTCGAGCCCTGGCCCCAGGGACAGCCTGGAGAGGTGGGGAGAGCAGGAGCAGGGGATGGGATATCTGTAGTGTGGGCTGGGCTGGGAGACCCTCCCCCAGCCCAGGGGGAGAATGGGCCCCCTCTCACTTTGGGGCAGAGCTACTCTTACAGAGGACCCTTCAGTCTGGGAAGGAGTGTGGCTGACAAGGGGCTACCCTGCTCCAGAGGGGCTGTCCTTCTCCAGCCAGCAGAGGCCTCCGTGCCATCTGGGGCACCCACACACCAGTGTGCACTGACCAGACCCCACAGGATGCCGCTTGGCAACAGTGGGGGAAGCAGCTTTCAGGGCTGGTGTCCCCAGACTTGTCCGCCTGCCATTCCCATGGAGTGGTCATTCATTCCTTGAAGTAAAAACTTAGCCCCCAGGTTGACTGAATGGACCCTTCTTGGCCAAGGGACCCCAGAGTGCCCTGAAGCTGAGTTGCTGCTGTGAGAAGGGAGGTCACACAGGCCTTCCTAGAGATGTCTTGTCTAGCTGGCCAACAGGTCTGAGGCCAGGCAAGCAAAGCAAGCCACATCTGCAGGTGCGTGTCCCTGGCCTGTCTCATTAACACGTGTCTTTAACGTAAAACATGCCAAGCCCTCTGGGGGTGCCCAACCGGAGGCCTGCAGGACACTTGCCGGTTATATGAGCACTGTTTTGCTTATCTGTAGTGTTGGACATCACAAAAATTAAGCATGGACCTTTGAGTTTCTCATCAACTTTTACCAGTGTTTGTGTTCACTGTGTGGCCCAAGACAACTCTTGTTCTTCCAATGTGTGGCAGAAAAGAAGAAAGAGTGGACACCCGGTGGGACATCTTCCTGTCCTTAAACAATTACAAATCATAGAGCCTTTCAATCTACCTACAACCTGCAATCGCTGATTGGAGAGGCCCTGCCTTCGGGCCAGACCGACATACACCACACACCTATCAATTTATGACTTTACGTGCAATTATCACCTCTCTGAAATGTACAGAACTAAACAGTGACCCATCATAGCGAGGCCACTTGCTCAGGTCTTCTGGGATGTGGCTCCCTGGGCCGTGGCACACACTTGCCCAGACCAAACTTGTTCAAATCATGGTGCAGTCGGGTTCTTCTCTGCTGAAGGTTCATCCAGCCGCACATCCTGAACCCCCATCCATGTCCTCCCCAGACTCGCCCCAGGCCCTGAGATGACTTAGCCACCTGCACTCCAGCTAATGGATCCCAGCAGAGTGTGTGGCCAGCTGCCACCATGCCCCCAAATGGGCCCACCCCCTCTTGGGGGTCAGTGTGCTGTGCAGCAGGAGCCAGAGGGGTCCCCAGGGCAGTGGTTCTCAATGTTCCTAATGCCGAACCCTTCAATACAGTTCCTCATGTTGTGATGACCCCCAACCATAAAATTATTTCCATTACAAGTAGCAACAAAAATAATTTTATGGTTGGGGGTCAGCACAACATGAGGAACTGTATTAAAGAGTCATGACATTAGGAAGGTTGAGAACCACTGCCCTAGGGGAAGGGCCGCCCACCTGCTGTGACCACCTTCCCCTGGGAATGGCCCCTGTGGGCTCTGAGCATCCTCTCCAGAACTTATGGGCTGAATTTTATGTCTCCCTAATTCATATGTTGGCCCCACCCCCAGCACCTCGGAATGTAACTGTGTTTGGAGGTAGGATCTTTAAAGAGGCAATGAGCATGAGGCTGTTAGAGTGGGGTCTGGTCCAATGCGACTGCATCCCCATAAAGGGGGATTCAGACACAGACTCACAGGGATGGCGGAGGCTGGAGGGATGCATCTGCAGGCCTGGGCATCAGCACTTGCTGGCAGCTCCCAGAACCTGCGAGTGAGGCTGGAGCCATGCCTGCCGACACCAGACGGTGGCTATGGGAAGAACTACATGAGGACGTAGGGCTGTGGCTCTAAGCCACCAAGCCTGTGGTGCTTTGCTACCATATGTAGCCCCAGAGCCCTTCCCCACTGCAGCCCCAAGTGCAAAGGAACTTGCCCCAGGGGCTCGTTCCAAATCTCTCTGCTCTGAAGCTTAGTTCCTCTTTCCACGGTGTCTGGACCATGAGCCAAAGCCCATCGCCTGCCATCTGGAGTGAAGTTGAAGTCAAGTGCTGCAAATTTGCCTCTTGTATGTCAGCGTCAGCCCCAGCACAGCCCACATGAAGTGCATCAGTTCCAGGTCCAGGGAGACAGAAAGCCCAGGGATGCTGGGGGTGGGGGCTCAGCACGCCAGCTTCTGGCCTTACCCCAGCTCCCCAACCCCACACAGCTCAGCCAGAGCTGCCGCTCAAGCCATGGCTGCTGTCACAGGGGCTGGGTTGGAACACACATACACCCAGGTGCTGGGAGCATGGCAGACAGCACCCCTGGGGGACGAGAGGCCCTGGAGAGCCCAGCCTTGGCTTCCTCATTAGCAACCCCTGACGGGCGTACATAATTGCTTCTCTCTGGTGCTGCTGGAGTGTTTCTGGAGCTCTGGGAAGTCTTAATTGACGGCATATTTAATGTAAGAGTTATTAAATTCTGGGGTATTTGTCTGCAATAATGTAATAATAATACAGACACTTGCTGAATGCCAGCAAGGCCCTGTCCTACTGCTTCAGCACATCCTCACACCAACCTCTCCAGGGAAGTACTGCCATTTCCCACATTTCACAGATGAGCACACAGAAGCTAAGAGAGGTTAATGATGTGCCTAAGATCACACAGCCTTGCAGGAGGCAGAGCCAGGATTTCAGCCAGGTGCCTGGGTTCAGAGTCAGTGCTGTTAGCCACCACTTTCCCCAGGTGGCAATGGGCTGGGGACTGACAGAGCAAGCCCAGTATGGGTAAGACATTAGCTCTCAATTTGGGCGAGTTTCAGGAAGAGAGGAAGATGGAAAGGGAACAATTGGGTGTAAGTAGGTACACACTGGGTGCTGGTTTTCCCCAAGAAATAGGCCCTGTTCCTGAGAGTGCATGAACCCACCCGCCTGTTCACACACACAGCACATGTGTGTGTCAGCAGTCAAGGCCACAGTCCAGTGCCAGCCACTGCACCCACCTCCAGGCTGCTGAGAACGCCTGCAGCAGCTGAGCTGTCTCTGCAGCACCAGGTTATACAGGGCAGAAAATTAAGCCTTGAACGTTATGGTAGCTACAGTGCGTGTGGAGTGTTCAGAGTTTGCTCAGAACATGCATTTCCCTCACTGCAGAGGGAAACCACCACCAGGTCCACTTGGCTGGACTCAGAAGGGAGCCTCCCGCAGCAGGTCCTATGCTCTGGCAAGTGGACATCCCTGGGGGTGACAGGCCAGGACTCTGGGGCTGGGATTCCCCACCCACTGCATAGCCCAGGCAGATGCCGGAGGCCCCTGCTCAGGTTGGCCAGGTAGGAAATGGAGATGTGACCCCCCATATACACACGCACAGTGGAACTGCAGGGAGTGAAGAAATGATAAGCTGGAGGGTGCTGTGTACAGAAAGCCCCAGCCAGGGTGACAAGTGGTTGTCCTCGTCAGTGCACTGTTGCCAGCGGGACAGCAGTGGGGGCTGGGAGGTGAGTGGCAGTGAGGGCAGCAGCAGCAGTGGGACCATTGGCAGTGGGGCAGCAGGGGAGGTGGTGATGGGCTAGTGTAGTAGCAGGAGTGGAGACGCAGTCACAGCCGCAGTGGTGGTAGTAACAGTGGTGTTGATGGTTACACTTGTTATAGGGGCAGTCACAGCAGCACTGGTGGTCGTGGTGGTCGTCACACTGGTAGTGATAGTTTGATGGCAATAATGCAGTACCAGTGGTGGTTGTGGTTGCAGGCAGGTGCTGTTGCACCAGGTGGGTGCCAGGTCTGCCCTCAGGGTTTCCTGGGCCCTCCCTGTCCTGGGGTGTCCTCACAGCCTGACAGCCAGGCCTCCACCACTGCCTCACCCAACCCTGCATTCTACCAGCAGGGAGGGCACGCATCCTTGGAGGGATGTAAATATAATCTTTAAATGTAATGCTACAAAAATCAGAGCGCCATGGTCCCAGCCATCATGCCAGCTCTCTTGCGCTAGGTCATCTGTTAAAAGCGAAAGGTCAGTGCTGCCTCTTGGTAGCTTCTTAATCGGATTGGCATCCTCCGGCTTCCGCAGGGCCCTGCCAGGCCCGGCGCCTCATTACTGCCAATGAGCGGGAGATGACATCATTTACATTCAATTGTCTTGTTTATCTGCCTGGCTCTCTGGTTGTTTTATTAAAGGGCAGAGGCAGATAAAGGCTACATTTGCATCCTGGAAGGGGGGGTCTGACAAGAGTCTCCTGCTTGTTGACATTTATTGTTTGCAAATGAGATAATCCAATAACAGGAGAGCCAGCTCCCCAAGGAGGAGAGTATCTCCCCAGAGCAGGCCCTGCCTTCCCCCTTCCCCGTCCAGAGCCTGGCCTGTGAGGGCAGCAGTCTGTCCCTGCCACCTGGCGCGAGGCTTCAGCCCCTCGTGGGCATCACTTAACTGAGGAGGGCCCCACAGTAGGTGCAGGCGTCACAGGCACAGTCACCTGCAAGTTGAAACTAACATCCCCATTTGCCCGGGAGAAAGCTGAGGTCAGAGAGGTCAGGCCACTTGCCCGATGTCACACAGCTAAATGGCAAACACAGCACTCTGAGCTTTACACTTTGCTGTTGGCAAACAGACCTCTGTGACTATGGTGCCTGTGTTAATTTGCAATTTTTTATTAAAATTATCAATGTGGTGTTCTCATCCACCCTGCTTCTACCTGCTTCTGGGGACTCAGGTCTCGTTGTCAGAACGTTCCAGGAACTTTTAAGAAATTCCTGGTGAGGCACAGACTCTATTTTTCAGACCCAAATTAGGGTCTAGCAAAGATAAAAGTGACTATTTAGTTTGTAAGCCTTACTCACCTGGAAGGCCTTTCAAAGCATTGACATGAAATCCAGTTTAATGAAATTTCATGGGTGGCTTATTTTGGGAACGAATATACCATTACCAGGGCATTGGTGGAAGGGGCCTCTCCTGCCTGAGAGTGCCATGATCCCAGCCCTGACTGGGATGGAAGCAGATGAGAGGCCACGGGAGATCAAGAATCATAGCCTGTGGATGTGACAGTTAGAAGGGCCCTGGAGCAAAGCTCAAGATTTGGCTAAGTGTGACCTAGTTAACTACTTATGTGCTATTCCTGCGAAACGTAACTTGTAGCCTGTGCCCTACAACCTCTAGCCCAAGAACCATCTCCCTGCAGAACCAAGAAAAGAATCCAGCACAGAACAGTGTACACTGTAATGCCACAGCATCACAGGAGTAACAGACACCATCCCATCACTAGTAAAATAACAGTCAGCAATTACTGATACAAAGAAAATTAGATCTATGTGACAACTAAGGTGATCCACAGCTGATAAAACCAGGACAACCTGCCTAAGGGCCTGAGGGGCATCAGTGGGAGCTCCTATAGGTAAATGTAGGAAGAACTGGATAAAAGTGCTTGCTGGCTGCACTGCCTTCAGTAAGGTGACCAGACGTCCTGCTTCTGGCGGGACAGTCCTGATTTTTAACAATTTGTCCCACATCCCATGGCATTTTTAAAAGTCCCGATTTTTGGAAAGAATGCACAACAAGCTAGGGAACAGCAGGAGAACGGGAAGGGAATAGACGGTTTCTGGCTGCTATGTGGCTATTTCACCAGGATATGAGTTTTATATTATTTTTGGTAATTTTATAATGTTAAACTTTAATAATAACAAATAATTGTTGAGAACTGATTCTTGAGAACTGCTTATCAAAGTTCTCATTGTTGATCAGTTGTTAGAATTCGACCACCATTGTTTGAACGTCATGAACAATGGCATTTTTTGGCATTGGCAACCACGAAAACATTTTGTAACTGTCTCTCAGACGATACACATCGTACTGCGTGCTAGTGCTAGTTAAACAAGTGATGTCAACAAACCAGCTATTCAGATAATTTAGGTAAGTAATTTATTTATTTCATGAATTTAGCAGGCAGTACTCGTATTATTTATATTTTATAGTGGCGGCAAAAAGTCTAGCGCCGGCCTTGAAAGTGACACTTACGACTTACGAGGTATCATTATTAAAAAAATATATTGATAAGGAAAAGGTTAAATCTTGGGCATCAGCAAAAATCACAATAGAGAACAAATGATTATAAATATTTCATCATTTTGAAACAAACTATGTTCCATACAATAATGCACTAAAAATTGTAGGATACGTGCTGTCCTTACCAGGAACTAATGCTGCGACTGAACGCCTTTTTTTCTACGGTAAATAAAGTGTGGACATCAGAAAGATCACATTAAGTGTTGAGACTGTGAAAGCCATTTTATGTGTGAAATATAATTTAACAAATTCTTGTGAAAAATTTCATGACCTTTTAAACAACGACAGCAACCTACTAAAAAAAAATTCACTCAAATGAGAAATATGCCAAAGAATAAAATAATACTATACATAATTTTTTAACATATATTTGTAAATTGTACTTATGTTGAAGTTAAAATATATGTATTACAATACTATTTTTGCAGTCTATGAAAATTTTTGTTGCTCCATATAGACCAAAATTTTAATTAAGAACCCACCTCACCCCCCATCAATGGTGTCCCGCTTTACCAATGTTAAAAATCTGATCATCTTATTCACATGGGGTCTCCTCTTATGCTCCAGGGGACGCTTTTCCCCTCTTGGAAAAGTCTCTGCTTCTCTCTGCTTCGCTTTAAATAAAAACTGTTCTTCTTTTCTGCTACCTTGGAACCCCAACTGCCTCATTTCCACTCCCCCAGTTCCTTGCTATGTGATGCAGCCAAACTTGCTTGTTGTGCTAGGTGAACCCAATCAAGTCCACTGAACAGCTCAGAGGGGAACTCTCACTTCTGACATTACCCACTCCCCAAATCCCCCTGTCTCCCCTATGATGCTATACCAGGGGCCAGTCACCAGTCTGAGTGCAGGAAAACAGCAGAATCCCAAAAATGTTGGATGGATGAGTGGGT
>NW_003852678.1:1061129-1065341 GCF_000181295.1 Otolemur garnettii
GGATGAAAGGATGGGTACATTATGACTAGATGAGTGGGTGAAAGGGTGGGTTTGTGGATGGATGGGTGGATGGAAGGATGAATTACCACCCTTGGCACTGGCTTCAGTCACAGGCAGGAGCCCTTCTGTCAGCTGCCATGAGACATGAGTTTCCATGTTCCCACATAACCCACAGGGGCTGGCTGGCAGGCCTGTCTAACTGATTCAGACTTCACCATCTGGACCTATGGCAGAGGTGTGGGTACCACGATGACAGGTCAAGGGACACTGGGGTACAGTACATGCTGGAGTCATCTCCAGAGCTGGCCACAATGGCCATGCTGTGGAATCATTCTGAAAATGATCCAGATAGTCCACCATTTCCAGCCTATGGGCCACGTTGTCCTTCATTCCCCAGGTTAAACATCTGTGCTTCCTGGGTTGTCCAGGGGTTAGGAGGCTCATTCTGCCAGGAAGAAGCCTCTGGAGCCCCAGCTGGGCCTCAGGCCCCTGCCAGGCTGCTGGGAAGCCCCAGAATCTCCCATAGTCCCCTGAGCCCAGCCTGCCCCAGTCGCTGTCCCTACAACCCTCTAGGACTCAAAGGGAGCTCTTCGGTGCAAAGAGTGCCCTGGGGTCCTCACAGGACACAGCCCCTGGATGAATCCCCCAAAGCTCAGCCAAGTCCAGCCAGAGTGGTTAAGCAATTAGCAGGTTTCTTAAAAGCTTGGCAGACCCAGGAGGTAGGAAACCAGATGCAGGGTGGGGGAGGGGAGTCAGAGCTCATCCCTTAGCCAGGTCTCCTGCAGGGCCTGGGCCCTAAAGTTGTGGGGGGGGTCCCCACCCCAGTGAGGGCCAGACCCATAGTGGGGTCCAGCTGAAGCTTCGCCCAGCCCTACAGGGTAACAGGTGGGGCCCAGGAAGCGTAGGTAGATCAGAAGCTGTGGCAAGTCTCCTTTGGGGCCTCTGATGTGACCCAGAGCCAGTGTTAACCCACCCTCAGCCTTGACCACCATGAGGGTGAAACACACATCAACCACAGGGCCACCCACAGGTGGGCTTCACGCAGCGCAAAATTACATGGTGAGAAGTTTGTCCTTTAACTCTGCAAGGCAGTCAGGGCCCGGCCCCTCCTGTGTGTGGCTGGGTCCTGAGCAAGGGGCAGGGAGTCTGCCCACGTAGGGGCTGTGCCTGCTCAGCTTACCCCCTCCCCAGCACAGGGGTCCCTCTTCTGGGGCACTGTAGACACAGTAGGGGCCAGCTGCCCCATAAGGTGGAAGGTCAAGGTGGGGTCACAGACAAAATCCCAAGAACAAGACCAAGCTCCTCTGACAAATGGGTTCATGAACCTCCAACTGTGGCTGAGTTTTCCAGGCACTTTTTGGCCTCCTGAATGGGGTGGTGACATCTTCATGGGTGTCTTTGTTCCCCATGCAGCTCACCAATGCCTGATGCCATCTGCCCGGCCCCTGGAGCCCCAGCTGAAGTCCCTGCTGGCTGCCAGGTGGGGACCAGACTCACAGAGCCCCGACCCACCTTCCTGCAACCCACAGTGGGTGTCATCACCAAGCTTGGCCACCTGGGACACTGCACCTGCCTCAAAGCATCCAGTTCCAGAGCTTTTGTCCTGAGAAATGGGCCTGTTCCACCCATGGGTATGAAGGCGAAAAGGCAGGCGGGCTTCTGGAAAGAGGGCTAAGGAGATGCCAACCATCCTCCCTGGCCCAGGGGTCACTGGACCCCCACCCTCACGACTGCCCACTGTCCATCTGGCCATGCAAGGTACAGCAGGACAGTTATGGCGTGTCTCTGCTGAAAGGGCCCCACTTCCCCTCGGAGAAGCAGCCACATGTTAATTCATCCAAGGCCAGGGATTAGTCATCGGGCAAATGAGATTAAATGTCCTTGAAATGGAATTAAGATGACGTCTAACAGCAGAATATCATTTTCTTACCACAGTCCTGCTTTAACCCTTTCCTGGCCATGTCTCAGCCCCCAGAGTGCCCACACCCACTCACTGCTCCCACACCAGCCCAGGGACTGCCTGGGGGTTAGCACCAGGAGGGTACCCTGCAGAAACCCTCATGGGACTTTTGAGTCCTTCAAATACCACATGATCCTTGGGCCCCAGGGTGTGTGGCAGAGCCTGAAGCCTGACACTCAACAGCCAGGTTGGGGTCTTCAGCCCGCCTAGGGCTGCAGGTAGGGGTCAGGATGGAGAAAGGAAAGGAGCTGGTGGATTGCTGGGGTCTCATTCCCTCAGTGGGGTCTATTGCAGAGGCCTGCACACATCTGGGGGCCCTGATCAATCGTCTATAGCCCAGGAATCTGTCCCCACTTGCAGGAATTCTCCTTCCATCTTAGAAGAGGATAAACGACTGATGACACTGAGCCTAGGTCCCAGGGAGGCCACAGGCAGGTGCTCCAGGGCTAGGAACGACCACGTTCCATGGGGTGTCCTCACAAAGCCTTCATTTTCCCAGGCTCCTTTAGGGCTCTGAAGCTCCCTTAAAAGCCAGAAAGAATGGGCCTACCCAGCCCACCTGGGCCAGTGAGGGAGAGAGGAGCACCTGCCCCTCTCCCTACTGCTTCTCCACAACATCTTTATAGCAGTCACCCAGCAGCCTGTCTTGGGAAACCGCCTCTCTTTGGGAGGCCCTGATTGTTAGAGTAGCCACGACCATCTGCAAGTCACTAGAAGTCCTTCTCAATAATCAGCCTTCTTCCTGATCGTTATTTCTCATTTTCACTGAAACAATCACTTGTCGACGAGTGTGACCGTGCTCTGCCAATCCGTCACGGCAGGCCACCCTGGCCGAGTGCACCCGCCACCCTCTTGGCCTGGATGTGGATCAATAGGCCGCGTTCATGCCGTCAGTAGCTGTAAATGGTGAGATTTACGAGATCAGCCAGGACAGCCTCCTGCCGGCCACAGTCCCAGGAGCTTTGGGGTGTGGGTTGCAGGTGGGTAGTAAGGGCGCATCTGTGACTTCAGCTCTGGGCGTCTGGATCCTGGAGGCTGGTCTGCCCACAGCTCTCCTCCTCCATTCCTAGACCCTGGCTGTCATAAGTCTGGTGCTGAGCCTGGCTTTATCCAGCTCTGGGACTCCAGAAATGATCTGTGATCTTGGAGGAAGGACCCCTCTATGTGCCCCTGCCCATGTGTTCCCTGAGTGACAGGCTCCCCCACCCACCCACCAGATGGGGCTCTCTCCCTCCCAAGGCAGCCTGTCCCTTCCTGGGGGTGGGGAGTCTTCCCTAGTCAGGGCGGAAATAGACAAATCCCAGCGCTGTCTCAGACCAGTCCTGGCCCCATCCTCTGGCCCCTTCCGCCCCAGACAGTTTGCCCCACGCCTGCACCCTGCCCAGGAAGCTCGCTCTGATTCCTCCCCAGCCTGGCATGGTGGGGGCCCATGGGTACCCACAGTGAGTGCCCTCCAATGATCTGGGCTGCTGGCTCCAAAGACC
Source organism: Otolemur garnettii (assembly GCF_000181295.1). Taxonomy (NCBI): domain Eukaryota; kingdom Metazoa; phylum Chordata; class Mammalia; order Primates; family Galagidae; genus Otolemur; species Otolemur garnettii. The sequence continues at coordinate 1,064,574 of NW_003852678.1, forward strand.
AGCTGGAGATATGAACACATCCTCCCACTGCCTTGGGATGGGTGGAGAAAGCTGGGGGTCCCCATCTGCACCCCAGATTGCATTTCTACAGGACAACCCTCCACTCAGATCAGGCCCTGGGAGGTGGGGATCATTGATGCCTGTGTTAGGTTCACCAGAGAAACAGAATCCAGATGATGTGGGACAGAGAGAGAGGGGCATACTGCAGGGATGAGCTTGCATGGGTGTGGAGGCTGAGTCAGCAGGCTGGACACCCAGAGAAAGCCATGTTGCCACTAGAAGGGAGCAGGCAGGAAGAACCCTTGTTCTATCCAGGCCTCCAGCTGCTTGGATGAGGCCCCCCACCCACCACTGCCTTTGGGAAGGAATCAAAATTGACCCAGATAGAAAGCTGTTCCCATTCCTGCTTCAGAGACACAGCTGTCCAGGAACAAGTCTAGAACTTTCCAGCCCGGCCTGCAGCCACAGGCAAGCACAGACTAGGCCCAGTGGGTAGAAAAACATCTCATCCAGCCTTGCGGGCCCCAGACAGCCCGTGGGTGCCGATGGTGAAACGATATCCCAGTCAGCTTCCTGCCGGGTGATCTGTGGTAAAGGGCCTTCCCCTGTACCCCTCTCCTGAGAACTTGTGGGAACTAAGGCTGCACAGAGGTTCATCCCATACCCCTCTCCCGAGGACTTGCAGGGACTAAGGCTACACAGAGGTTCATCCTGCACCCCTCTCCTGAAGACTTGCAGGGACTAAAGTTGCACAGGGTTTACCCTGTG
>NW_003852678.1:1065428-1092678 GCF_000181295.1 Otolemur garnettii
AGGGACTAAGGCTACACAGAGGTTCATCCTGCACCCCTCTCCTGAAGACTTGCAGGGACTAAAGTTGCACAGGGTTTACCCTGTGCCCCTCTCCCAAGGACGACTTGCAGGAACTAAGGCTACACAGAGGTTCATCTCGTACCCCTCTCCCAAGGACTTGTGGGGACTAAGGCTGCACAGAGGTTTATCCCGCACTCCTCTCCTGAGGACTTGTGGGGACTAAGGCTACACAGAGGTTCATCCCGTACCCCTCTCCTGAGGACTTGCAGGTTGTCTCCAAACTGTGGGCCGGCCTCACATTCACACTTGCCACAGATCCTGAGCTCCTAAGGAGAGTCCTGAGGTGGCCTCCCCCATGGCTACCTCTGCCTCATCTTGTCCTTCTCCTGCCACGGAGCCCACGCAGGCCCTAGTTACAGATCGCCTACTGGCCAGATTTCCAAATGGCCTCCATTGGCTGGGGACTGGGTGTGACCAGCCCTCTCTCCCAGGGACTGCTGTTGCCACAAGGAATTGTATTTCTAAGTGTGGCTCTTTCCACCATCTCCCGCTTTGTGTTCTGGACAATTTGACCAAATGAGGAATACAGAATCAATCAGCATCTTTGCTAGGAGACAAAGAGACCAGGCTTGCCTAACACGGTGTCCCCTCACTCCACGTGACAGGCCACCCTGTCTGGAGGGAGCCTCCTTTTGTGCTGACATGGCACAAACTACAGCTTGTGCACACATCCGGCATGTGCATTGTCTGCAGCTCTTCCCCTGGAAGAGGCAGCCCGCGTCCCACGGTGACCAGTGCTGACCCACACACAGCTACCACAGACTTATCACACCCCACTGTTGCTGGGTGAGAGATGGACAGGGAACCTGGGACAGCCAGGCTCCTCTCCCACTGAGGCCATACCCTCCATGCCCCTGGGTTTCTCAGGATGTCTGGTGACATCGACAATGGCAACCCCCAGCCCTGGCTTTTTCCTCCATCCTCCTCGGGGAGTCTCCTCCCTGCACCCTCCCTGGAAGTCTCCTGTAGTGGGACCAAGGGATATGGCCCTGGTGGCTTCATGAGTGCCGATGACACACAGGGCCAGTTCTGTCCTCCTGAAAGCAGGGGGACAATCTGGAAACCCAAGATGAGTGAACCTGTGGTCTACTTGACCTCTGAGTGTCCACTTCCCACCCTTAAACCCAGCCCAGTGCCCTGGTGTGTTATGGAACCAGCTCTGTCTGTGAGTTTTGATTCACTAGCGATCAGGAAGCCCATCCTCTGTGCCAGGTGTACGAGAGGCTCAAGCACCCTCACAAGAACCAGCCACAGCTGCCACCCCTGGAACTCCATTCGGAGGGTGAGGAGGGCTGGGAGGTGCCCAGTGTTCCACTCTGGAGGGTGCAGCCTTGCCCTGTGATGCTGAGGGCTCCTCCCACAGGCCCTTACAGAGCCGCAGCACACTGCAGGAGGCCTTGCTATGCTAGGGTCCCTGGGCATGGGCTGCCATCAGGAGGGTCGGTTGGGGCCAGTGTGGTCAGCACACTGGCCTGGCCATTCACATGGAACAGCTCAGCACTGGAAACACTTCAGGCTTCTCACAGCCTGCCAGAGCCAAGGCCACCACCATGGCACCACCCTGCCTGGCACACGGCCCCCAGGAGCCAGAGAGGTGGTCTATAGAGAGCAGACTGCATATGGGTGCAGGTCCCTCTCCTCTGGGCTATCCACTCTCCCTAGCACGTCCCACACGGTAGCCAGGGCACTGATGCGTGCGCAGTAGACGTATAGCCCACCCTACCACCCCAGTCCCTTGGCCCAGGAGAAGCCCACTACCCTTCCTGAGTACCTGCACCCCTCACAGCACAGATGGGCTGCCCCGTAGGCTGGCAAACTGCCCCCGCCAAAGGCATCCTGGGGGGCCACAGCATCCCAGCATCCGCCTAGCCCCAGAGCAAGTAGGACAGCCCCACCAAACACCACGGAAAGGGACCCTCGAAAGCCACCACAAACAATGGCAGTGCCGGCTGCCTTTTATGGGGCATTCTGTGCCTGAGGAAGTTGAGTGGAACAAATGAGATTGGATTTTATGATTCTTTTATAGCACTGCACTGCAGATAGCTTTTTTTTTAATTAGCTTCTAACTCAACACCTTTGGAGACTCTAAATAATTCACTGGCCTCTACCCCCTATCCCAGCCAGGTGTGCCAAATGCTGCTGGGAGGTCCACAGAGGTGGCAGAGGCCCCCTGAGGGACAGATGCAGGTGACCTATCTCTGGGCAGCAGCATGTGGGAGCCGCCTTCCTACAACCACCTGGGTACAATATCTGACCTCTCTGAGCCCTGCAGGAGCCCCTGTCGGCGCCCCTGTCGGCTGGAGTCCACTGGGTGGTACCCACAACCACTATCCTGGACCAGTGTCTGTGGCTGACCTCAGGAAGGGGCCCTCGTGTCCATCCCCCTTCCCTGGTCGCTGACGCAGGGCAGTGGAGGGGGCTGGGGACTGAGCGCCCATCAACCCGAGCCTGCTCCAGCCCTGTGTTTAACAAGCCCCAATAGGGAGTCTTGCTGGCTCCATTTTCCACAGTGAGTGTTATAAGCCCCGCAGTGCACTGCACTCCCACACAGAGACAGACTCACTTTCTCTCCTGCAAATGCCAGTGGGTACTGGGAAGGCGGGAAGCCAAGGCCATCTCCTACACCTTATCCTGGGAACTAGGAAGCCCAGAGTAAGCGACTTGGCTTTAGAACGAACGAGGGTTTGTTGGGCTTACTCAGAGGATTGGAAACAACACCCCACCCCAAGCCCCCTTGACGTGGGAGCCAGGGGGGTCTTCCCATCGCACCTCACATGGCCACCCCAGACCATCACACTCATGTTCTCACGTCTATCCTGCCTCCGGGCCATGGTTGACTATTCCAGAGTGATCTTGCCAGCCAGGCCTCCTGTTTACTCCTTGGGCCAGAGGCAGAGCAATGTCTCCAGCAGACAGCCTGAGGCCTGTGGGGTTTCAGGAGCTTTGGATGAGGTGGGTCTCAGAACGTGGATCTGGCCCACCCAGGGTGGAGGAGAAAGATGGAGACAGGTGAGCCAGAAGCCTGTCACAACCTGCCCCCAAGGCCCAGCCACACCATTCTCTGCCCAGTTTGCTTGGCTCCTACTAAGTGTCCACAGCACCTGAGTTCTTTGACACTGGCTCATCTGGGACTGGGGGTGAAAAAAGGGCCTTGAGTGCCCACAGGTGACCTGGCTTTGGCATCAGGTAGCAGGTGGAGGAAGAGAAGGGCTCGAGTCACCTCTGCTCTGTGAGCCAAGTGCCACCAACCTCCCACTAGCCGCCAGCCCCTCATATGCTAGCTGCCTGAATACCAGACCCCTCCCCACCAGGCCCACAGAGGGGTGACCTGAGATGGTCAGTGGCCCCAGCCCCACTCTCTGCTTTCTCCCACCCCTGTGTATGGCTCCACATCCTGGGGTCCAGATAGGGCAAGACCCTCAGCTATGCCCATGCAGGGTAGGCTGACCCAGTATTTTTAGTGACACACCCTGGGGCTACCTCATTCCCCTGAGGGGCTTTCTGGAGTAAAGAACAGGCTAGGGCCCCCTCCTGGCCACTCCCAGGCTACACGGAGGAAACCCTGCCCTGTGCAGCAGCTGCTTGCCCTGGCCAGGCCCTGCCAGGAGTCAGTGAATGTCCACTGTGGGCCTTGAGGGGCTGAGCGGCGGCCAGCAATGCAGGAACCGGGCAACCAGGGGTTCTTCACAGCCACTCCCACCACCCACCAAGGCATATAGGCAGCTGTGTGTGGTGGCAGCGCAGTGAGTAAACTGCTTCAGAGGCATGGCTCACACACACATGCTGACACACGGATCACACACACCCCTGCACACATGTATGCCCCTGCTCCCGCCTACCACCTGGCCCCCACGGCCCTACCTATCCCCTGTGTCCACCCTGGCCCTGCAGGTAGTGCAAGTCCTTCAATCCCGTCAGGCCACGGTGGACCCTGCTCAGAGCCTGTAGTGGCTTCTCGCCATCCCAGGAACACAGCATTTGTCCATCTGGGCCTTCCCTGCCCCCATGGCCCCTTCTGACCTCCCAGCCCACAGCCCCCCAGGCTTTGGTTTTAGATCATGAACCACTTTCTGCAATGATCCCAGCTCCTCACACCTGGTCTGATTCCATACCTGAACAGGGGCAGGAGTCCCTCCACTTAGTGAAGGTCCTGGCACCTGGCTCTCCACCAGGCGCCACACAGGTGGGTAGGAAATGGTGGCTTCAGGTGGCTGCTGCCTGACCATGCAGCTCCCCTCAATGGAGAAGCAGCATCTCACCAGTGGTGCTGCACTTTCCCCTAGCAGCCTGGGAGGTGGCTGCACTTACATCCCTGTGTTCCAGATGGAAAGCTGAGGCTCAGAGAGGTTAAGTAACCCACCCAAGGTCACACAGCAGTGACTGAGGCCAGGTGTCTTTCTCCAGACTGGCTCCTCCACTGGCACGTAACACTCAGCACACCTGTCAGATAGCTCTCCCTGTTCAGCAGGTGAAGAAACAGGCTTAGAGCCCCTTTGCATTCGCCCAGGTGGCAGGCCTGATCTCGGGCATTTTATGCCCCACAGGACTCGGAGGCTGCCTTGGCTGCAGGCCCTGCCTCCCAGCCCAGGCCCCCACCCCCATTCTCTGGCCTGGAGGGAGGGGCGGCTACATTTGGATTTTTTCCCTAAGGCAGACTGCCAGCCACACCCTTCCTCCCACAAGACTTCTAAGAAATAGCACCTAATTAACTAATTGCTGGCTCTGGGTGCTGCCAAATCTCCCTCCCAAGGCGTCTGGCCACAGCCTGGGTGCTCCCATATGCCGGCCAGCCTGCCAGGGAGAGCTGGCACCCACTCCTGGCTTGGCGCGGCTGTGGGTCCCTCTGGCTGGGCTCCCAAGCTGCCAGATTCTGGTTGGTTCCTAAGTGCTTGGCATCCTGCCTGGTCACAAACCCCCACAGGCTGACTGCAGCCAGCTCAGGAGGCCCCCTTCCACAGCCCAGTGGATCTCCATCCCTCCACAGGGCCACCATCCCTGGAGATGCTACCTCCCGGTCTCCACAAGGGAAATAAATACCCATTTCTGATCTCCCTCTCTCCAAATAAGCCAAACATCCTCATTCTCTTAATTATTGGAGAACAGATTTTTCTCCCCAAATAATTAGGCAATTTAAATCATACAATCTTTCTCTGAGAACTATATTTAACCCTGATTTGAATGTAATTTACACATTGCAGCTCCCGTAAGCAGCTCTGGAAGCCAAAACATGGATCAAATATTTTTTAAATGTCAAATGCTGCTTAATTGTGGATTGCACTGAATTTATTTGTACAGATAAGCATTTGATCCTCTGCTTCCTTCTCCTCCCGAAGTAATTTTTCCTTAATCTATGATACCCCAATTTCTCTAATAGCTGCAGGATTGAAATATTATGTGAGAGGCCCTCAAATCTGTAAAGTATTTTAAAAGATGCATATTTAAGATTAGAGTAGAAAACCTCTAACTGGAGGCTTCAGAGAAATTCATTAAAGCAGAAGGAATGTTGTTGCCTGGAATGGCTGGCCCTGGGGTCCTGGAGGCTGCACATTACCCGCAACGTCTGCCAGAACTAACCCCAGGCAGGTGCCACCAGCAAGGTCTCCTCTGGTTCTGTTTTACCCCCCTTTCTCCCCTTGTGTAAAATATTTCAGGGGAGTGGATAAGACTGTGTGGGGAGCATCAGAATGGGGTGCAGGTGGGGCCCCCAGGGCTGGGAAGCAGGACTGGCCTGAGGAGAGGCAGGATGGAGGGTGCCAAGGCCCATGTCCTTGTTGACCTAGAGATGAGCTACCACCTCCACGAGGAGGGTGACAGCAGGGCCTATGTTAGCTTGTGCTAGATTCTATGGCAGTGACAAACATCCCTAGCGTCTCAGTGACTTCCAACACCAGGTTTATTTCTGGCTCATGTTGCGTGCAGGTGAAGGCCAGCTGTGTCTCTGCTCCACATGCCCTCCTAGGACCCAGGCCCTCCCATGGCCAAGGGGAGGAGAATGTGGCAGAGCCACATAGTGTCCATCAAATCTGTGCTCTGATATGATGTGGCCACTGCTGTTTGCACCTGTCGGTGCCAGGCAAGGTGTGTGACCAAGCCTGCTATGAACACAGCAGGACTGGCTGAAAAGAGGAGCCATGTTGGGGGGAGTCACACAGCACACCCTAGTGCCACCAGTGCCCACGGTCCTGTCTGGTGCATGAGAAACTGCCCAAATTCTAATTCAACGTCCATCCAGGTCCAAGTTCAGATTCCAGTAATAACTCAGCAGCAGAACTGGGTGTAGCCCTCTCCATCCCTAGAGCTCTGAGCTGAAAGGATGCCAGGTCTGCTCACAAGACAAATACAGCTCACAGTGAGGAAAAACACCCTCTGTCAAAGGAGGGAGTGAGCCATGGGCAGCCTGCGTCCTCCGTGTCCCTGTAGCCCTGCTGGTGTTTGGGGAGCCTCAAATCTGGGTAAGGGGACTGTTCCCAGAGGGGCTCTCTTCTCTCTCCTCTCTCTCATCCATCCTCACACGCCCGGACTGGCGGGGTATCTTGGGATGTGGGGCTTTCTGTGTTGAACCCAGACAGATGGACAATGCACTCAATACCACGTCCACCCAGAAGGGGCTCCCATCACCCTCCCAGGCTGCATCTGAAGAGAATACTGGAAATGACAATCCTCACTTCGCACCTGCCTCGTCCCACCTCCTCCTGGGCACAGACCCACAGGCACCGCCGCCCAGAGCTGCAGGTTACCTCCCTGGTGCTGGGCTTCCCTCCTGACCGTGCTTCCAGGCAGCGTGGCGCACCAGCCCCTAAACTCACGGCATGTCAGGAGACATGGCTCTGCCATGGCCTTGGTGACAGCCACCTGGAACTTTGTTGGCCTCCCTGGGAGAGAGCCCCAATCTCCCTACCTGAAAATTTTCACCTGACTGAGCAGGTTCACTGGGCTCATACCTGACCTGAGATTGTCACAGCAGATGTGGGCTCACGCCCACCACCGGGGCTTTGCCACCAGCCTGAGCCTAACTGGCCTTTGCTGGATAAAGCATCTCTCCTACATTTCTTATCAGTGGGAGGTAAGAAACAGCTGCCCGTTGGGGGTCGTCCACAGACCGGGCAGTTTCCAGCTGAGCACCTCCTCTCTGTGCCTTATCTGTCACCTGCAACAGCAGCCATGCCTCAGCAGCATTTCTGTTTCCACATCTCTTTGCCGAAGTCCACAGTCACCTTGTTTCCTACCTCCCAGAGACCATGAATTTGGTCTTTCCAGACGCTCCACTGCTCCCTCCACCTCCAAACTGGCTTTCTGACTCTCCCACCCAGCGTCACCAACTGCACACATTTCAGTTTCTGAGTGTGCCACAGTGCTCGAACGCTAGGTATCAGCTCCTCCACCACTAGGCTGGAGCCAGGCAGTGCCAAGCTCTGGCAGAGTCCCCTGCCGCTCACTCTGTTGCCGTCTTGCAAACGGTCACTGGCCCAAAGCCAAGCAAGGGACTTGCTGGCAGTGGAGAAGCCACAGGGTTCAGCGATTTCAGTAAACCACTGTCCGCCCTGCTGTGCACACCTGATCTCTTGCTCTAAACAACCAAGTGCCAAAACACCCGAGGCAAAAACTGACAGGACTTGGGGGGGCACAAACACCCAGGCGCCAGCACCCTCAGTGTGGGATAGATCAAGAGCAGGAGATCGGAGGGGCTGCAGTTGGCGCTAAGAGCAGGACCAATCAGCTTCATCAATTGATGTTTTAGCAGTTTCCATCCCACAACGGCGGAACGTCAGCCTCCTCTGGGGTCCTGTGGAACGTTCCCCAGGTGAGGTCGCTCTCAGGGCCTCCCAGAGTACCATGACAATCGTGAAGGGCAGAGCGCACAGAGTGTGGGCCCAGGCCACACCAGGAATGAGCCAGACATCAGTGACAGAGACATGGCTGGAAAATCCCCAATTATTTGGAGATTAAACCACACACTTTTACCTTTTTTTTTTTGTAGAGACAGAGTCTCACTTTATTACCCTTGGTAGAGTACTGTGGCATCACACAGCTCACAGCAACCTTCAGCTCCTGGGCTTAGGTGATTCTCTTGCCTCAGCCTCCCAGTAGTTGGGACTACAGGCGCCCGCCACAATGCCTGGCTATTTACTTGTTGCCGTTTGGCCAGGGCCTGGTTTGAACCTGCCACTCTCAGTATATGGGGCCGGCGCCACTGAGCCACAGGCGCTGCCCTAAACCACACACTTTTAAATAACCTGAGGGTTAAAGGAGAAAGTCACAAGAGAAACTTTAAAATGTTTTGAAATAAATGAAAATATAACTTATCAAAGTTTTCAGGCTGTAGCAAAGCAGAATTTGAGAGAAGTTGACGGCATAAATGAGAATGTTAGAAAAGAAGGAAGTTTGGCAGCGCCTGTGGCTCAGAGGATAGGGCACCGGCCCCAGATACCCGAGGTGGCGGGTTCAAACCCGGCCCAAAACTGCCAAAAAAAAAAAAAAAGAGGAACGTTTTAAATCAATAAACTAGACATAGAACAATTAAGACTATAGCAAGAAAAAAAAATAATGAAAATTAGAGCAGAAATCAATGAAATTGAAAACAGGAAAGCAAGAGAAAAAAATCAACAAAATAAAAAGCTGCTTCTCTGAAAAGATCAATGAAATTGATAAATCTCCAGTCAGGCTTAGAAAAAGAGGACGAAAACATAAATCGTCAACATCGAAAATGAAAAATCACTACAGATCTCATGGACAGGCTAGTAAAGTAACACTAATACAGAAATAAAGACCTACATAAAGTAATGAAAGAACAGATACAGATTGAGGAAGAAATAGTGTGAAAAACTCCACACCTACAAATCTGAAAACTTAGGATGACGTGGACCAATTCCTTAAAAGACACAGCCAAAGTTCACATAAGGAGGAGAGAGCCCGAATAGGACTGTGACCACCAGAGAGGTTGAGATTTCAGAGAAAGAACGCACAGGCACAGAGGCTTTGCGGTCAGCCTCCCCGCTGCTTCAAGCCAGTTCTCCACAGCCGGAGGAGGGAGAAGACGCAGAGGCAGCCCCTCCTAATTCATTCTGTGAGGCTCACATTACCCAGACACCTACACAGGTAGGGACATGAAAAGAAAACTACAAATCAGTCTGTCTGGTGCATGTGGATGAGGAGTCATCAACAAAACATTACCAGATCAAATCCAACAACAGATAACCACATTACACACCGTGACCACGAGGGATTTAGTCCAGGTACAATTTTCACATTCGAAAATCAATCTGTGAATGAATGAAAGGGTGGGTGGGTAGAAAAAGGAATGAATGAGTGAATTTATTGGGATAAACAAAGCAGCAAGGTTGCCAAGATGCAAGGTTAATAGTACAAGTCAAATCCTTTCCTACAAACTGGCAATAAAGAATTGGAATTTAAAGTTTTACAACCGTAGCAGGAACAGCAAAAACCACACCCCCCAAATACCTACGTGTAAATGTAACAAACGTGTGCAGGCTCTGATGGAAGATGTCAAAGATCTAAGTAAGCGGAGAGACACTCTGTGTCCAGACAGGAAGGCAACATCACCAAGGGGCCAGTTCTCCCCAGCGAGATCTGTAGTCAGGGCAGACCCAGTCGGAGTGCCCGCGGGCTGCCTGCAGACAGTCAACGACTGAGGCTAAAGTCTACGCAGACATCAAAAGACACACAATAGTCGACACAAATGAAGAGAGGAGCTGGAGACTCACACCGCCCGATGTGAACGCCTGCAGGGTCATGAGGAGACAGTGTTGGAGGAAGAACAGACGGACCGAGGTATGGCACGGACCAGCAGCAGACCCCACAAATGCACCAGCTCTTCTTTGACAAAGGAGACAGGGAACCCAAGGAGAAAGACGGCCTTTCAACAAGTGGGGCCATGACAACTGGACATTCACATGCCAAAAAATAAATAAATCTAGACACAGACTGTGGACATTTTTCACAAAAATGACTCCAAAATGGATCATAGCTCTAAACCAAAAAAACCAATAAAACTTCTCAGAAGAAAACATGGGACCTACATGACCTCGGGTCACAACAGCAAAGCACATTCCATGAAAGAAAAATTGATAAGTTGGGCTTTTTAATTAAAAACTTTCTCCCTGCAAAACAAACAGTTAAAAGAATTAAAAGACTGGGAGAAAGTTTTGCAAAACGTGTATTAGGGAAAGGACTTATATCCAAAGAACCCTTAAAACTTAAAAATTAGAAAATAACTCAGTGTTTAAATGGGTAAAGCCATAAACAAAAACTTCCCTCAAAAAAAAAAAAAAAAAAAACAGGCTTGGCACCTGTGGCTCAAGTGGCTAAGGCGCCAGCCACATACACCTAAGGTGGCGGGTTTGAATCCAGCCTGGACCTGCCAAACAACAATAATGGCTGCAACCAAAAAATAGCCCGGCATTGTGGTGGGCACCTGTGGTCCCAGCTACTTGGGAGGCTGAGGCAGGAGACTCGCTTGAGCCCAGGAGTTGGAGGTTGCTGTGAGCTGAGATACCACAGCACTCTACCCAGGGGGACAGCTTGAGGCTCCTGTCTCAAAAAAAAAAAACCAAATAGCAAATAAGTATATAAAAGGACGCTCAACATGATTTTTCATTAAGAAAATGCAAATCAAAGCAGCAGTGAGACACCACTACCTGCCCATTAGAGCCACTAAATTCCAAAACTGACAACACGGATGCCAGCGAGAGTGTGCGGCAACAATCTCCACTCACTGCGTGTGGGATACAAACGGCACTGCGGAAAACAGTCTGGCAGCTTCTTGCAGAGCTAAACATAGTCTCACCATATGACCCAGCAGTTGAATTCCTAGGTATTTACCCAACTGATTTGAAACGTATGTCCACACAAAAGCCTACACGCAAATGTTTGTAGCAGCTTTATTCACAATCACCAAAATCTGGAAGCGACCAAGATGTCCTTCAACAGGTGGGCGGGTAAACATTTTCTGGTACATCTACGCAGACAACGAAATACTATTCAGTGATAAAAAGAGTCAGTTATCAGGCCACAGGAAACATGAATGAACCTTAAATGGATATTGCTAAGTGAGAGAAGCCAATCTGAAGACGGCCCTGTCGTTCTAACTGCATGACACTCTGGAAAAGGCAGAACCAGGGAGGCAGCGTGAATCAGTGTGGCCAGGGCTTCCGGGCACGAGGGAGAGGGCTGGACACGTGAAGGGCTGTGAATCAGACCTGTGTGGCATTGTGATGGCAGGTACATGACACTATATTTGTCCAAACCTGTGGGGTTTTCTATAAAGACTGAGCCTTAACATATGAACTCTTTTAAACATTATTTAGGAGGAGCTTCCCAGGTGAGGTGCATGTGGATGAGGAGATATGGGGAAACAGCCCCATTAAAGGGAGTGGGGGAAGGCATGGCCCAGATGGCTCCAGAAAGGCTGGAGCCAGTAACAGCGGGTTCAGAGGAGCAGCACACGATCCCTGCACTCCACAGGACACACTTCACTGCAAGGGGCACAGACAGACAGCTCCCACCCTGCCATCCTTGCACTCTGGGATTCAGCAGTCGGGTCAGTGGACCGTGGAGGGCAGGTTCCTCACTGTTGGGGAGCGGGCAGGGCCAGAATGGCCTAAGTGCCAATGGGGCAGAGCAGAGACAGCAGCAGCTTAACATTTATAGTCTGACAATTAAGTTTGCAAACTCATCCTAGAAAAAGTGCTACATAGGTCACTGCTGAACGTCACCACGGTCACCTTTCAGTACTCCCCTTGGGAAGCTGTCTACACCCTGACACCAGTACCCAGTCCACCCTTCAAAGCAATTTTGGAACTCTTTTTCTGGATTAACCATCAGAGCTGTCATTGGCTGACAATTAAGTTCAGGAACTCACTACCATGGACTTACGTTGGCAGCACAGCACCAACAACTAGGTAAGGTTCCTAACCTCCATGAGTCTCGCAGCTGTGTTCCTGTCCACCTGTGACGTGTCCTGCTGAGTGCTGACCACTGTTGTTTTTGTGTGTCCTGTGACAACAGCTCTGATGGTGAAAACTTAAGGAAATCTGAGTGAGCTGGGGGCTTGGGATAGTACTAGTGCGTCAGCATCATTCATTAATCGCATCAAATGTGCCACACTAACGTGAGAAGTTAATAATGGGGGACTGAGTTGGAGACACAGGGACTTTTTTGCACTACCTTCACAATTTTTTGTAAATCTAAAATTGCTGTAAAAAGTAAAGTGTACTTTTCAGAAGGGCATGCAATTCATTGCATGGAAATTACACCTCCATAAAGTTAATGTTAAATGTTAAAAAAACGCAGCCCCTGTTCTCAGGAGCTTTCATCTCTTGAAACAGAAAGGGCATAAAGAGGAATCCAGGCACCTCCAACCACAGGCTGCAGATCTCACTCTGAATCATAGGGATGAGCTGAGCGGGTGTCCCTGGCTGCCCAAGAGGAGGCAGCGTGGGGCATGGGGACAGCCACAGCACCCCCAGACCCGTGCCTATACCGGTGGCGGAAGGGCCCTGCAGAGCTGCAAAGCATGACTCCATCAGGAGCTGGGACCCAGACACCCCCAGAGCCAGGTGGCATTGGCACGGGGTGGAAGATGTCGTAAAAGCATTTCACTTTCTTGGAGGAAGACAGAGATTTCCCCAGCATGGCTGCGGTCTATGAACAAGGCCACACCATTCCCACCATGACCATATTTCTGGGAGAACGGCCGTGGCAAGCGGGCTCTGAGGCCATTCTGTGGCAAGAATCTCACAGCCCCAAGTCTGGCACCTCCCCCCTCCAAAACACACTCTGCGTTAAGGGTAATGGGTTTTAGGGAATTTATTTTGCCAATTTTAGAACCTACCATAAAGAAGAAATATGAGAGAATTTTATGAGGTATACTGTATATCTTTAATACTCGTATTTTTTCAGGAAATGCTGAGAATATCAATTACGTTTATGGCATTAGGCGGAGACACTCCAAACCATGGTTGGCAAATCGAGTTTTAGCAGAAAATAAACAGTGGTGGGCAGAGACCCCGCCATGCCCAGTGGGTTCTGCAGTCTGGGACGGTGTCTGAGAAACTAGTGGCTTCAAGCAAACCAAAGTCTGTGTTTGGGGAAGCATGTGTGTATGCATGTCTCTGTGTGTGTGCATGTGTGTATGTGGAGATGCGCTCCCATGTGTCTGTGTGCATGCATCTGTGTGTCTGTGTCTGTGTGTGTGTTTGTATGCGTCTGTGTGTTTTTGTATGCATCTGTGTGTGTACCTGTATGTGTGTCTGTGTGTGCATGTGTGTATGTGTAGATGCACCTGTGTGTGTGTGCGTCCATGTGTCTGTGTATGTGCATGTGTGCATGCATCTGTATGTGTCTGTGTGTATGTGTCTATGTGTGCATGTGTGTGTGCATGCATTTGTGTGTGTGCCTGTATCTATGTGTGTGTGTCCATGTGTGTGTACTCATGTGTCTATGTGTGTCTGTGTGTTTTCCTGTGCACATGTGTGCATGTATGCACACATCTGCGTGGGTGCACGTGTACATCTCTGTGTGTGTCTGTGTGTGCGTGTGTGCATGTGTGCATGCCCCCTGTGTGGTCACTGCTTCCTCACATAGGGAGGGAGAGTGAGGCTGGGAGCCACCCTCAGAAGTGAAGAGCAGTGCCAGCCCCAGCAGGGGACAGAATGTGGCCATTCTCCAGGAGCCGGGCCCACCCACACACCCCTAGGCCAGAAGCCATCAACCATCAACCATGTCCATGGAGCCACCAAGAACTAGGAGCTGGGGCTCTGGGACGGCCCCACATTGCAGATTGGCACCACACCTACAGAGCAATGTTGCAGACAGGCTGCAAACCTGCACCCACACACTAGGACCTGGGCCCTAGGATGGCCCCATACTACGAACGGGCACCACACCTCTGGAGCAGTGGTGCAGATGGGCTGGGAACCTGCACTCAGACACATACACGCTCAGCCACAAGTCTGTAATACACGTGCCCACCAGACTCGGTGGGTCTTGCTCCTTGTGACTAAAGAATTCCTAGGGACAGAACCCACCCTGGACCCTGCCAGCCCCTGGGTGGGAGGCCAGGACCCTGGGTGGGGGGCCCTTCCCAGAGGCTGTGGCTGCCCTCCTGGGGGACCTGCAAGGTGGGAGCGCCCCACTCGTGCTGCTTAAAGTTATTTATGGCTCCAACGTGCACGTTTGCTTAAAGTCTGCCGCAGAATTCATCCTCTCTGCCACTTAGCCATTATTGGCCATTGCAAAAGTGCCGAAGAGAGAGTCATAAACGGCTGTGATTTATGAGGCAGCCAGAACATGGGGACAAACGAGAGAAAATTAAATCTTTTACCTGTGTGATTATTTACGAGCTCGGCTGACACATAGCAGAGCTGGGTGAACAGTGGCCTGGGGCTGTATTAAGTGTCTGTCTTCTGTGAGACCCTGGCCCGGCTGGTCAGACACAGCCCTCTCTCCAGGCAGACTGGAGTGCGTCCTGCTCGAGACTGAACATCAGGCCAGTGCCCTGTCCCACTGCACCCCCAGCTTGCTGTGTGGTCTTGGTAACGTCCCTTCCCTCTCTGGGCTCCTGCCTCCCTCGGGGCCTCAGTTCTCCCCTCTGAACCACAGAGGGGAGAACACAGGTGGGCTATAGGGATCGCCTGGCATAGGGAAAGCTAGAGGCGCCCCTTCCCCAGCCCCCGGGCTTTAGCCTGGCTTGCCGGTGGCCTGTGTCTTCAGAAGACCCACTGCAAGCCACACCAGCATGTCCCCTAACCTGGCCCCTGACTGTATAGTGGGTCCCCACCCCAGCCCACCCTGCCCTTCCCAGGGGCTGCTCCTTCATCCCCCTCTGTCCTCCCACCTGTCCTGGCTACCCCCTCTGCTGCAGCTGTCCCCTTGAAGAATGGCTACATTTCCCAGGCAGGAAGGACTCAGCTGAGCCCTTTCAGGAAAGGGCGGGATCAGAAGGCCTGGAGCTCCTACTTTCTCAGGCCTTGGGCTGGAACCCCCAGAGGCATGGCCAGGGCGTCCCATTGGCCCCAGGTCAGAGGAGCACAGCAGGCCTGTGAGAAACCCCTCGGGACTACAGCAGTCACGGCCCTAGGGTCTGCACACCATCAAGGGAAGGGGCTCGCTGGGTAGAAGCCTGTGTGGGGCCTCAGAGGGGTGACCAGGCCAGAGGAGGCAGAGAAATGGTCCTGTGGGCTGGACCCTGGGGACCTGGTTGCTATGCCATCCACAACCCACTCTCATTCCACAGGCCCCACATTGGGCCAGATCCAAGCAGGCCCCCCACCCAGGAAGCTGTGTCTACACCTGAGAAGAGGCTGAGAGGTTCCTGCAACAGCTGCCAGTGGTCAGCCGGGGCCATGTGTGTTCTGTCTTGTGTGGTTTCCACTTAAAAAAAAAAAAAAAGAAAGAAAGAAAGAAAAAAACCACTGTGAAATGCAATTGTCCATAAAGTTGCATGTGTGCTTAGAAATGAACAGGGCACTTTCTGAGAAAAAAGGATTTGATTTTTCAATTAAAGCCCAGCAGTGGCTATGCCTGAGCTAAGAGGAGGCATTTGTCTTGCAAACCACTTGAGCACCATTGCCTCAACCCTGACCACGGGAGAACTGCAAAATCACATCCTTAGGCCTGGGCCAAGGAGGATGCAGCCAGCTGGAAGGGCTGGCCCAGCCTTAGGCTGATGTGGTGCCTCCCCCTCCAGAAGCCCCCTTGGGCTACACTACTCAGGGGGTGCTCAGCTCCCTGCCTGCCCAGCCTCCTGCCAGCCCAGGTGTCTGGGCACTTCCTCAGCAGCACCCAGGCTAGCTCACCCAAGCACTGGCATCCTCCCACAAGGCAGTAGGATCAGGACCCCGGCCCAGGGACAGGAGGTGGTGGCCGAGCAGGACAGTGAAGGGGTGACCTGCAACATCTCCAGCCACTCTCTACTTGTGACACTAGACTTCTGCCCCAGCACCCTGCCTGCGCCCAGAACCCCAAGATCTCCTGCCCCATGCCAGCCTGTTCCTTAACAGTTCACTAGCCCTGTCACTGTCCACTGGGGCCAAGTAGGCAGCAGCTGGCCCTGCTGCAGGACCCAGCTCCTCCTCCCAACACTGGGGCAAGGAGGACCAAGAGGGAGGGACACAGTGGCCAGGACTGAAATCTTAAGAGGGGGATAGAGATGAGGCCCATGTTGGCAGCCCCAGGACACAGCCTGGAAAGAGTGGTAACCTTGGGGCGTACTTGCTCAGTCCCCACTCCTAGAGCGCTTGGGGCAGGCCATGGCCTCATGCCCCGAAGCTAGCCAGGAGCAAGGGGCCAGCCTCAGTGCTACTCTTCCCACCAGCTACCAGCGATGCCTGCCCCACCCTGAGCCTCAGTTTCCCCAGACAGATAAAGGATGTATGTGTGAGGACACTCACAGCTCTAAGGCCCTGGGACAACGACTCACTCAAAGTCGCTGCCCTGTCAGGCTGCTGGTGAGGCTGGATCCCGCTGGGCCACCTGGGTCACCTGCTATAAGGCTATAGCCATTCAGGAGACCGGCCCAGTCCCTCCCTCCCATTCTCATTTTTTTCCTGGCATAATTGAAAATCAATATGTTGCAGAATTTCTGTGCTAACCGCAAACACAAATATTTTCAAGCACAAAGAAATGACCAGTCAATCATTGCAGCTGCCACCCTGGGACTGGCCACAGCTTACTGGGGACCAGAAGCTCCGACCAGCTCAGGACACGGCACTTCAGGGGACACACCCATGACCGGGACACTCAGCACCATTTTAATCAGGTCTTTCCTTCCTAACTTGTGCTTATGCGGTGCTCAGCCTCATAAATAACAGTGCTTAATGGCCGGCATGAAAGTTAATTAACTGTAAGCACAGTCACACGTGGCCACGCCAGGCCCGTCACCAAATAGAACTCGTGTGGGAACTTATTACATTTTTATCAACTCGGCCTTGGGAGTCACAGCACAAACCTGAGCCGTGGACCATCCTCTGCAATCACAGTCATTTGGCTTTTATGGGTTTGCTCAATTTTGCCCAAGGGACAGATGGGACGAAGCAAGGAGAAAAGCACCCTGTCCTTCCAAGTGGAAATCAAGTGACAGCCAGGGCCCCAGGAGACTGCCAGTCCCAGCCCTGCCCAGCAGGGCATGAGGCTCTGTCACCACCCTGCCTGGCACCGCCAACCCTGCACCTGCCACCAAGACCCTCAGGACAGGTTTACCCACAGGCAGGTTCGACTGAACCTCATTGCCCCCAACCTGAAGGGCCCCCAGCACCCTGTTACCCCGGCTGCAGCCCATCACCAGATGCAGCTGCCCCCTAAGCTGTGACCTCTACGTCCCCTGCCTGCTGTCCCAAAGCTGCCCCTCCTCCCCAAGAATACAGTGATGTGTTTGCAGGATGCCAGGCACCCAGGGTCCCAGCCAAGGCTCAGCTCCTCATGCCAAAGAGGCAGTGTCTCAGAGATGAGGCTGAGAGGGAGGAAGAAGGCAGGGACTTGGGACCAAGGACTCCCAGAGCCCTTAGCAAGCCCCAGGCCCTTGTCTGCTCCCCAGGAAGCCCAGGAAGCTGCTCCACCACCCCAGGACCACCGGGGCCCTGACACCTTTCCCATTTTGCTTGTACATCAGGGTATCACAGTTCCTTCCAAAGTACACTGTGGGGGTGGGCCCACCTCCCCCAGCAGCCCTTACTCCATCCTCTCTGCCCCCTAAAATTAGAAAAAACTAGAGCAGCAAGAGACAGAGACAATGTCCCAACAGGACTAGGATGTCACTGGCTCAGCGCCCCTTAAGCCTTCCTTCCTGTCTGTGCCCCCTCGCTGGGCCTCACACCACCCCCTACCCCCCGGCCTTGGCCCTGGGCAGCAGGGCCTCTCAGCACCGGCACCTCTGCCCTTGCCTAGGGTGGGAGCAGGAGCTTCTCCTCAGGAGGGTCTCCAGGCCTGTGTGTGGACCTGGCAGCCCCACCAGCGCTGCGAGGCCTCACACCTGCCTCTGCTCGTTCCTCTGGTATGTTCTGACCCTCACAGTGACCGTAGCCTGTGCGCCTGCCCACTTTGCATGTCTCTTCCTGCAGATGAACACTGTCCACAGTGAGGGCAGTGCCTTTTACTTGTGCTTTCCCATACAGCAGCCACCAGCCGCTGCGGCTGCTGTACGCTCGAATGTGTCTGCTGCAACTGGGGAGCTGGATTTTTTAATTTTATCTAATAGTTTTATAAATTAAATTTTATTTTTGCCTGGCTTCTCTCACGTACTATACAATCTGCCATTTTTCCTTGTCGTGAAGTCAAAGATTATTAGGCTTTACTGCTGAGGGAGCCAAGGTATGAAGACACCAGCGACTGATGGACATTCGGGTCGTGTCCTGTTTTTGGCTATGAACATTCTTGTACAACTGCTTGTGGCCCCATGTTTCCATTTCTCTTGGAGTGGGATGACTGGGCTGAAGGTAAATGTCTGCTTAATGACTCGAGAAACCACCAAACTGTTTTTCAAAGCAGTTGTACAACTCATCAGTCCCACCTTACCCTTCCCAATGGCCATGGAGAGTTCTAGTCGCTCCACACCCTCTGCGAGGCCGGTGCAGTCAGCTGGGTCAGGTCAGCCGTCCCACAGGCCATGCTGCTGTCTGCTTGCGGTGCTGATTGCTGAGATGACTGATGATACTGAGCATCTTTCCACGTGCTTATTTACAATCTGTGTGTCAGTGATTACTTGGTACTATTTTCTTCCTTGCATTTGGTAGAATTCATCAATTAACACACTTGGGCCTGGAGTTTCCTTTGTAGATAGTTTTATAAGTACTTATTCAACTTCTTTAAGTAATAAGGCTCTGTTTCACCTTGCTCATGCTTTGGTAATTTGTATCTTTCACAGAATTTGTTTATTTTGTTTGAGTAGTTGAGTTTATTGACATGAAGTTGTGGATAATATTCCTTTATCATCATATAACTATTAATAAAATTGTTTTTTGGTTTGAGGAAGGCTTTCTTGAGCCTCAACCTCCACTTCCCAGGCTAGAGTACAGTGGCCCCGTCACACTTCCCTGTGGCCTCAAACTCCTAGGCGGAAATGGTCCTTCTGCCTCAGCCTCCCCAGCAGCTGGGACTATAGGCTTGTGCCACCATGCCTGGGGAATGTTTCTAATTTGGGGAGAGACAGATTCTCACTCTTGCTTAGGCTGGTCTCTAACTTCTGGGCTCAAGGGATCACTCAAGGCCCACTTTAGCCTCCAGAGTAATGAATTAGAGGTGTCAGCCACCGCACCTGGCCCTAGAATTGGTTTGGGTACAGACTCCTTCTATTGGTGGTGTATATGTCCCTTCCTACTGACCAGCCTCGCTAAAGTTTCTTTAATTGGTCATCTCAAAGAACCAGCTTTGGGTTTATTCAATTTCTCTGCTGTCTTCCAGTATACTATTTCATGGACTTTTTCACCCTGATCTTTATTAATTCCTTTTTTCTTCTTACTTGGAGTTTCACTTGCTCTTTTTTTTTCTAGTTTTGTAAAGTAGAGGCTGAGGTCATTGATTTAAGACATTTCTTCTTTTCTAATATAGACATTTAATGCTGTAAATTTCCCCCTAGTGTTTTAGCTAAATCTCATAAATTGTTGTATGCTGTGTTTTCCTTTTTATTCAGTACAAAATATTTTCTAATCTGCCTTTCTTTTGATTTCTTATTTGACCCATAGGTTATCAAGAAATCTGTTACTTTAGAGCAGTGGTTCTCAACTTCCTAACGCCACAACCCTTTAATCCAGTTCCTGTGGGTCATGACCCACAGGTTGAGAACTGCTGCTTTAGAGGGATAAAAACCTACCTTTTTAAAAAAATGAATACTACTTGGGTGATGGACGCACTAAAAGTCCCAACTTAAGCATTATAAAAAGTACACATGTAACAAAAGCATTTGTACCTTTTTAATACTTTGAAATAAGAAAATGAGAAGAATGTTACTTAATTTCCAACTTTGGGGGGATTTTCAAGAAATATTTGCCTTTTTCATTTCTAATTTAATTCTATTGTGAACAGAGGATTTTTTTATATCTTGGCTCTTTTTATATTTTTTGGACTTGCTATGGCCCAAATGATTGTCTGTCTAGTTCAGTGCTCATCCTTTTTAATTTCCTTGTGTACGTGAAAAGAACAGGAATTCTGCTGCCATTGAGAGAAGTGCTTCAGAAATGTCAGCAGTTGGCTCTTCTCCTCCAGTCACCCGGCCCTGACTGATTTTCTGACTACTTGTTTGAGCAATCACTGAAGGAGGGGTATTAACATTTCTGCTATAATTCCCCGTATAGTTCTGTTCATTTTTGTTTCATTTATTTAACAGGCACATGAACAGTCAGGATTGTTGTGTCTCCTGATGAGCTGACTTCTTTATCATATGACGCCATTTTCTTTATCCTGAAAAATGCGCTGTGCTCTGGCTTCTGCTTGTCACTGGCTGTGCTAGTGCAGCCACTCAGAGCTCTTCCGACTCCGGTTACCATTGGCTGCTTGCATCTCCCCGTCAGCAAGGCTGCCCCTCTGGACTGTGAAGTTCTCCAGCGCTTCTCAGGCCCCCTCACCCGTGACATGGGCAGGGTGGTCAGAGGGGCTGGAGGTGGGTCCTCCCCTTCCCCAGGGCCAATCAGGCACGTGAGGGCTGAAGCCCCAGCAGGTTGGGCTCTGGTGACTCTCCACACTGGGCAGGCTGGGCAGGAAGCTGTGCTCTGGCACAATTCAGGATGCTTCCTTTTCCCTACTCCTTGCTAGAAGCACAAGAGGATTTTCCTCCAATGTTCACTGTGAGAGCCTGGTCGAGTTCCAGGAAGAAAAGCTCACAAACATTGTGCAGGGTGGGGCCTATGACCGCTTCCCGTGAGCCCCTCCCTGAGATTTCACCTCTCAGGCTTGTCCTCCTGAGCTTCCAGCGTCAGGTCCGCACTGTCTGTCACAGCTCCGGTGTTCTTGACCCAGCAATGGCTCCCATGGAGATCCCTGCTTCAGTGAGCCGAGATTCTCTGGCTCATCTGTCCGTCTCTCCAGTCTGAGGGGTGATGGTTTGCCCCGTGATCTCGCTTCTCCCAAGTGTCAAAGGAGAGTGGTGGGCCTTCCAAGGCCTGTTCAGCTTTCTCCGTGGTGTTAGGGTTGAGCTCCCGTGTGCCTGTGTTTCCTGCAGGCATCATATAGTCGTGTCCTGCTGGCTGGTCCAGTGTCAATCTGCCACGTCACTGGGAAACTTTGACCATTCGCCTCTAACGTACGGTCAGTTTGTTATCTCACTATGTGTTTTCTCTTGTCTTATCTGCTTTTCCCTTTTTCCCCTTTCTCCCCCTTCTTTGGGATTAATACAGGGTTTTTTTTTACATTTCTAGCTTATCTCTCTTGTTGGTTGTTAACCAAACTCTTTGTTTTGTAATGTACTGGTTGCTTTATGGATCACAGCATACACCCCTGACTTGGCCCAGGCTGCCCCCGAGTCCCATTGGGCCACTCGATGTGCAGGACGAGACTGTCACCATGGGATGTTTCTATCTCTTCTCTCTAAACCTTTGTGCTGGTGGCACCAAGCATTTTACTTTCATATATGTGCTAAACTCCACACTATATTATTGTTCTTATTGAGACAACCAATTATCTTTTAAAGAAATTTAAATAAAAATAAATCTTCTACATTTACCTATAAAAAGTACCAATCCCAATAGTTTCCACACCTTTATGCAGACTCGTATTTCTACCTGGTATCATTTTTCCTTCTACCTAAAGGACTTTCTTTAAAATTTCTTGTAGTGCTGGTCCTCTGGTGAGAAACTTTTTCAGCTTTTTGTATGTTTATAGAAGTCTTTATTGGAGGCCAGGCATACTGGATCATGCCTGTAATCCCAGCACTCTGAGGGGCGGGGTGGGAGGATTGCCTGAACTCAGGAGTTTAAGACCAACCTGAGCAAGAGACCCATCTCTAGTAAAACAATAGAAAAACTAGCCAGGTGTTGTGGTGGGCACCTGTAGTCCCAGCTACTTGGGAGGTTGAGGTAGGAGGATCACTTGAGCCTAAGAATTTGAGGTTGCTGTGAGCTGTGACTCCACAGCACTGTACCCAGTAGACAGAATAAAATTCTGTCTCAAAAAAATAAATGAATAAAAGATAAAGAAAACAAAAAACTTTGTCTTTGTTTTTGAAAGACAGCTTTTTCTGGTCATGGAATTCTGTACCGACTGATGCGTGGAAGACACTGACCCACCCCCTCCAGCCGGCACTGTTCCCCACACCAAATCTGCTGCCCTCTCACTTCTGTTTCCCTGTGCAGGTCGTGCCTTCTGTTTTTTGGCTGCTTTTTGCAATTTTCTCCTCATCCTTGAGTTTGAGCAATTTGACTGACGTGCCTCAGTGTAATTTTTTCATGTTTCCTGTACGTGGTCCTTGTTGAGCTTCTTGAATCTGGGAGTCTGTGGATTTCATATGTGAAAGACATTTGGCCCTTATTCAAGTGCCGTTCTCTGCTCCTGTCTCACTCCCTCCTTCGCTTATTCCAGTTAACCAGATTAGGCCACTGGAGGTTTTCACGGAGCTCACTGGTGCTCTGTTAACTTTAAAGTTACTGTTCTCTCCACGTGTTTCACTTTGGACTGTGTCTTTGCTGTGTCTTCAGGGTCCCAGTCACTTCTTCAATGCCCAGTCTAACAACAGCCCTGTCCACGTTGCCTCTCCTCAGACTCACATGTCTCCAGAAGTCTGATGTGGGCCTTTTTTACATTTGCCGTGTTTCTACTGACCTTTCGGAGCACACAAAATATAGTTGCAACACCTGTCATGATGCTCTTGTCTCCTAACTCCAACATTCATGTCGGGTTTGGGCTGGCCTTGATGGTTTATCTCCTCAGTGTGGGTTGTATTATCATGCTTCTTTGCATGCTTGTCAATTTTTTATTGGATTCTAGACATTGTGAATTTTATATCATTGGATATTGGATTCTTGAGCTTTTTCTAAAATGCTGCTAAGTCATTTGGAAAGAGTTTGGTCCTTTAGGGTCTTACTTTTTTTTTTTTTTTTTTTTTCAGTTTTTGGCTGGGGCTGGGTTTGAACCCACCACCTCCGGCATATGAGGCCGGCACCCTACTCCTTTGAGCCACAGGTGCTGCCCTTAGGGTCTTACTTTTAAGACTGGGAAGGATCAAAGCTATGCTCAGCCTAGGACTAATTATTTGCAGCACTTGAAACAAGGTACTTATGAGTACTCTTCCCAATGCCCCAGGAATTTTGAGATTTTTCCAGCCATGCTATTGAAAACAGGCACTATTCCTGGCCCTGTGTGAACCCCAAGCCTTGTTAGTCCTAAGCCTTTTCAATAGTTCTTTCCCCACTCAGGTGGCTTCTCCTACTCAAGTGACACTCAGTCCTGACCTGAATCTCAAAGGACATCCTCTATGGATATCCAGATGTCTTTCTGTGTGTGATGCTCCTTTGCAACACTGTGTTCTGGAAATATCATCAGCTTGGTCTCTTCCTCGACTTAGAACCCACTGGGCTCTGCCTGGATTCCCCCTTCTTGCTCCACGCCTGGAAGTTCTCTCCAGCAGTGAGTAAGCGGAGACAGCCGTAGGGTTTGTCCCCTTCTCTTCCTGCCTCTTTCCATTGCCTGATGTATGGGTAGTGAGAACTGATTTTTGTTTTTTGCAGTTTTTTTTGGCCAGGACTGGGTTTGAACCCACCACCTCCGGCATATGGGGCCAGTGCTCTACTCCTTTGAGCCACAGGCACCAGCTGAGACCTGATTTTATATATATATATATATATAGTCTATTTCTTGGTTGTTGCAGATGGGAGGGTAAAACCAACTCACTTTACTCCATCTTGGCTGAAAGTAGAAGTTTCAATTTCATTTAATTCTAATTTTAATTCAAATAGCTACATGTGGGTAGGGCTGCCAGATTGGGCTGCATAGTTCAAGATTGTAGGCACTGTGAAACAAGACCCTTTGTCGGAGCCGGGACGCCAGGCTGCCCCGGCCCTAGAAACTGTCTGGACACAGACCGGGGTACACATGACATGCTCACTTCCCCTCAGTGCCAGGGAACCCATTGTCTCAGTCTGGCAAGGCTCCCCATCGGGGGGAGCCTGCTATCTGGGTCAGGTCAGAGATGCCAGCACACTTCAAAGGTACAGCAGTCAGTCCTAGAAGTAGCAGCCTCCACTAACTTCTCCCAAGGCTGTTTATAGATGTGATTCCCGTGGCACTTTACCCCACAGGTGTGGAGACTGCCAAGCAATTGTGTTCTCATCTCGTGCTCTCGTGCTCTATAACAAGAGACCAATCCCTTCCCCAGTCCCTTATTACCAAGGTGTTTCTTTTCAGGTGTCTGCTACAACTCTTGTTGCCTGGCTCCTTCCAGGTGTCTCACCAATGGCACAGCCAGAGTCTTCAGGAATATTGGCTTAGTGCACGTTCACAGGACAAGAGTAATGACATACTCCCTGGAGCACCAGGAGGTGGGCCCCAAAGTCCTCCCTCCCAAGCACAGCAGCCAGGGCTCTTGATGTCATGCTGTCTTCTGTTGGACGAGTTCCCCAGCACTCGAGGCTGCCTGTGGCTTCTCATATCGAGGGAGGCTAGCTCTGCTACCCCTCGGTCCCCCATCTCCTATTGCTGTTCCTCCCAAGAGATCTCATATATCTTGATGCCGCCCTCCAGCCTCCAAGAGACCACACCCAGCATCCCTTACCAAGCTTGGATCCAGAGCTCTAAGACCAGTGAGACACAGCCCAGCAGTGATCCTGCCCTTTATAATTTAGGGAAAAAGCCCTCCATAAAGATGGAGGGTACCAATTCAGAAACGACCAAAGGACCTAAATGGACATTTTTCCAAAGAAGATATGCAAATGACCAGTAAGTGCCTGTCAGTATGCCCACCATCCTTAGCCATTAATAATATGCAAATCAAAACCACAGTGAAGTCCCCCCTCACACCCGCCAGGATAACTACTATTGGGGAGGATGTAGAGAAATGGCGATCCTTGTACATTACTGGTATGAGGTAAAATGGGACAGTTTGGCAATTCTTCCAAAGTTTAAGTATAGAATAACCAGATGGTCCAGCAATTCTACTCCTGGTTGTCTATCTAAAAGAAAAGGAAGCAGAGTCTTGAAGATGCACACGTCTACCCATGTTCATGCAGCAATATTCAAGTGGCCACAGGTGAGGGCACCCAAGTGTCTACCAGCAGCTGAGTGGCCAAAGCGTGGTCTGCGCACGCAGTGGAACATTATCCATAAAAAGAACAAAATGTTGATGTATGCTCCTGAAAGGATGGCTGATCTTGTTAGTGAAATAACAGAAATTACCAACTCACAGTTTTTCCAGTAAGAGCTTAAAAATTCAAGCTCTCTGATCTCTGCGTTCTCTTGCCAGCAGGCACCCCGTGGAGTTCCGTTTTCAGGAGCCACTCAGAAGCCTCTCAGACAAGAAGAAAATGCAAATATTCTTTACCATTACCAGACCTATTGACTAAATCTGGCTTTTAGAATTTGTTCCTATAGCTTCAAGTGATTCCTGAAAAGCTCCCAGACAAACAACAGGGGAACAAACTCCAGGCCTCAAATCCTGCCTAAAATCCTATCTCAGGGCAAAATCAACAGCAGCACCAGACACAGCCGTGACACCTGTCTCAGCCAGAGGCTGCTCACCACCCTGCCTGGGGAAGGTGGATGCAGCACCCACAGCACCCTGTGAATCTGGCTGCAGTTACCTTTGCTCTCTTTGCCCCCCTCAAATTCAACGGCTGCTTGATCCCCCGCCTGCTCATGGGCTTCCTTCCTTCCTTTCTTTGGGGTGCCACACCATCTCTCTGCTCTCTTTTCTCCCTCTTTCCCCACTCTTTCACTCTCTCTCCCTCACTTCTTCTATGAAGACAAAACAAGTTTTATACTTCTATATCCCAATCTTGATCTAGAGAAATCTTTCTCATCCCAGGAGCTTTCCACTCCACCAGCTACAACGTGGATGGAACTTAAAAATATTACCTCAGGGAGATAAACCAGACACCAAAGGACAAATATTGTGTGATTCCACTGATAAGAAGTCCCCGGAGTGGAGACATTCACAGAAAGCAGAATAGAGGTTACTAGGGGGCAAGGGACGGGAAAGGGGAGCTACCGTGTAAAGGGAACAGAGTTTGGGGAATGATGCAGAAGGTCTGGGTGCAGACGGTGGTGGTGGTTGCCCAACACTGAGGATGCATTTGATCCCACTGAACCATCACTTACAAACGGCTGACATGATGAGGATCATACATATTTTAACATGATCAGGGGGAAAGCTGGAGGTGCAGGGCTTCAGCCTGGAGACCGTCATCCTCTGCCCGAGTGGAGCCTCACAGAGGGTGAGGTCAATGTTCCCAGCCTCTGAAGTGTCCACAGAAGGGGAGGGGGCTTCTCACACCTTTTTATGGCTCTCCCTACTCTGCGTGTGTCTCCCAGGAGCATAAATTTCACAGATTGAGTGCAAACAGCAGCTGCCTGAGGCTAATTGCATCCTGAGCACCCATATTTTAGAGGTATAAGCAGAGGCTTGTCAGGGCCCGGGGTGCGTCCAGTCCGAGTCAGGGCAGGGCCAGGATGGGGCTGCGGCCTGCTCCTCCACAGCTGGCTGTGGCTGGTCTCACAGCCTTTCAGGACAGGCAGGTGTTGCCTCTGCTCACCCCACCTAGTCGCTTCCCCCCCTCCTACCTCCCAGTCTCTGACCAGCTTGGGTTTCCTCCTGCCTCACTGAGGGGGCTTTTGTCTCTGAGGTTGCTCAGATCTGACCCCCTTGGCCCCTTTTTCACACAGTGGCAGACACAGTGTCACTTTTCCTTGGGTTAGGTCAAATTTACCCAAACTTAGGGCTGGCCAGAGGGCCCTGCCCATGGCTGACAACTGCTGAAGGCATCAGACACACAGGTGTGTGACACACACAGATACATGCACACAAAGATGCGTGCAGGGACTGAGACACACACATGTGCACACAGAAACACACAGAGACATACAGATAGACACACAAACACATACATGTACAGAGATACACACACAGAGGCATGTGCACATAGAGACATAACATGTACAGAGAGACACACACACAGAGGCATGTGCACACAGAGACATAACATGTACAGAGATACACACACAGAGGCATATGCACACAGAGACACAGAGAGCACTCAGA
>NW_003852678.1:1092781-1095284 GCF_000181295.1 Otolemur garnettii
TGCACACAGAGACACAGAGAGCACTCAGAGACACACAAACACATACATGTACAGAGATACACACACACAGAGGCGTGTGCACACAGAGACACACACGTGCACGCATGTGACCATAGACCAGCAAACCCAGGCATCCAAATGCTTCCTACCTGCAGCAAGAGGCAGCATGGCGCTCATGGCCTCTGTTGGAGGGGCTGCTCCAGAGTCCCTCGGGCTGCCAGCCCCCACTAAGCCGGCGGCAGGATGTGCAGGCACACCGTGCTATCCTCAAGTCCTACTCTGAGGGTGAGCTCTGCTGGCCCCCAGCCCCTGGGGGCTGCCAGGATTAAGTCTGAAATTGCCTACCCAGGAGCCTCCTGAGCTCCAGGACCTCACATGTGGTGAATTTCCCTCTCAGCCACTTCCCTACAGGGGGCCATGAGCATACAGGCACATGGGCACATGGCTGGTCAGGCCCACTAGGCAGGGGGAGGAGGGTCCACACATCCCACACTCACACCTGTCTGCAGCTGGCCGCCTGCTCTGTGTCCCTCCCTCCCTCCCCAGAGCTCCACCCTCATCACACAGGTCACTGCCTCCTGCTGAGTAGCCCATCCACATCCTCCTCACTACCTCTTAGTTTAAAAAACCCTGACTTCACTGCCAACATTTTTAAATGTTCACAGCCCAAGCTGGAGAGGACCAGCAGGCCCCAGAGCCACCTATACCCTCTCTGGATCCTTGTGCCAGAAGTACTCTCCCCAAACCTGGTACCCTGGCAGGGCAGTAGACACAGTGTATGCCTCCAGGTGGGGCCGCGTAGGAGGATGGGCCTGCCTGGCTCTGACGGTTGGGGATAAGTTACTGAGGTAATGACAACGTAGGACCCAGGGCGAAGGTGAAGGTGAAGGCAGTGGGGAGGAGGATGGGAGGATGGGTGGCCTGGGGGCTTAAAGGCACCTGTGGGGGAGGGGAGGGCCTCCGGGACATCCCCAGGCCCAGGCTAGGCCCACAGATACTGCTGGCCCTCCCTGGGCCTCAGCCGCCTGTGGGAAGCATCTGACTTTCCACCTCTTTGGACTGAATTGTGGTTTTCCAAAATGCCTATGCTGGGGCAGGACCTCCATCTGCTCTGCACTTGGGGACAGGGTCTTCAGTGGAATCCAAGGAGGTCACTAGGGCCCTGACCCAGCCTGACAGCCTCGTAAGACATGGCAGGGAGCACACACAGAGCATGCAGGTGAGGGCAGCCGCCTGGAGAGGAGAGAGGCTATGGAAGAGTGGCTGTCTGTGGCCTGGGTCATGCTCCACCCCATCACCCACCCCATGACCACAGCAGTCAGGCTGGGCAGGCCCCGCCCCCAGAGCCCCCATGTTCTCGCCCCTTCAGCTGCAGACCCCACCCAGAGATCAGAGGGGCTCTTCATGAGACAGGAGCTGGCATCTCCAAGGGCCAGAGCCCTGCAGCCACCAGCAAGCCAGCCTGTCTGAGATGCTTTTTCATGTGCCCACCACACGCCTGCCACAAACAAGAGCCACTGGTCCTGCTCCCAGGGCAGAGCTGGTGGCCCAGGGACAGCCTGTCCTCACACCACCCTGCAAGGGGATGGGCATCCTCACTCAGGCCTCTCCCCTCTGCCCTCAGCCCTGACGGCCACCCTAAACCACCGGAGCCACCACTGCCCTGCTCTACCCCCCACCTAGTAGGCATATGTCATGTGTGAATCCTCGGGAGACCTGCTGCACCCAGCATGCACCTGAGAGGCAGGTTGGGTGACACTCTAATTGCCAGGTGCACCAAGAAGATTCCAGCAACCCAGGAGGGACCCAGCCTGCCGATTCTCCATGTTACGCTGTCACACTCCCAAATGCTATTACCCAGGCTTTTAAGAAAAGTGCCTTTTTCTAGCACTTCCAGAAAAGGAGGAATTTGTGCAAATCAGGCCACTGTGACATATTCTTCCTCCAGACCCTCATGAGGAGGCAGGCAGGGGTGGGGCAACTGAGAACCTCTGACACTGTTGCTCAGGAAGAGCTCGTCTTCTGCAGGCCTATGCACAGACCAGCATCCCAGCCCCACTGTGCCCAGGCCTCCCTGGGGAGGGTGAGTGGGCCCAGCAGCCCCTTACGGCCACCCCACACATGATGCCTCGATGGTCCCCGCAGGGCAGGACACTGAAGTCCTCCTGGTCTCTGCTCCTTGCTCAGCTTGGGCTATGCAGGTCGGTCAGCAGGTAGCCCCTCCCACCTTGCCTCTAGGCACCAGAGCCTGCCACAGCAGTCACCCCAAAGGAGACTCCAGCAGCCAGCAGCCTGGACACACTGTACTTCCCTGAGACTTCTTATGGCATCTCCAGAACATTCCCCTGCAGGCCTTGGGGCCCATCACAGGACTGAGAACTGAGGGCCCAATGGGGAGGACTGGGGCACCTCTCTGCCCTTAGCACACAGCCCCACTGGAGAGGGCTGGGGTCCCTCACACCCTGAGCACACAGCCCCACTGGAGAGGGCTGGGGTCCCTCAC
>NW_003852679.1:0-10546 GCF_000181295.1 Otolemur garnettii
GTTTTAAAACAATAACTGAGAAAATGACATGAAGGCTGTGTTGACCAGTTTGATGGAAGTATATCGGATTGCATGTGAAAACCCTACCCTATACCCCAGAAGTGCATTAATGTACATAGTTACCATTCAATAAAAAAAAAAAAGTATTTCAAAATAAACCGAGAAAATGACCCATTTTACAAAGAATGGAAACATTTGCACAAATGGAAGAAATCAAAGAATAAAGGCAAAAGGAGACCGTGAATTGTTGAACTTCTGCTTTATGCAGGAAGAAGTCCTCACCAACTCCCAAGGCCAGAGTCAGCTGGCATTTGTAAACTACTCCAATTTGGCCAGTTTAGAGATTATACTTCTGTCACCCCATTTGTAGGAGTATTTAGATGGATATAGTGAGTTTATGTGCTTTAATTCAGGAAGAATGTTTTAATAACAGAGTCAGAAAGAGAGAGAGAATAAAATTTCTGACACTTTAGAAGATGGGAAAAGCTAAAAGAAATCAGACTAGACAAAGGGAAACTTATCCATCCTTCAGGTTCCAAATAGTGATGCATGGTCTTAATTTGGGGTTGGATGGGGGTCTCCTTTTATCTGTGGGGCTTTCCTTTGTATTATCTAGGTTGCCAGGAAAGTGACAAAGAAAAATCACTCCTAATTCTGAGAGCCACTTTACATAAGAAAGAATTAAGGAACAAGCCAACAGTATAAAGAGAAAGTGAGATTTATTCAGAAACTATGAAAAGTGTGATCCACAGACAGAACAGAGGCAAGCTCTCTTTATAGAAGACAACTGGCTTCCAGTTTCCTGTTGCCCTTATATTTAATCAACAACTTAATTACAGGCTAAATAGATAGAATGGTGTTCCTCCTCTGTCTCAGTTTTAACTGGTGGGAATTTGCCCTGTCTCTCTTTTGATTATGGCAATTTGAAATTTTGTTTTGAAATTTCCTGACTCATTTAATGCTGCAGCAATGCCCAATCAATGCATAAAGCAATACCTGCCATTTTTCTGTCTCATTCTTATTTTATTCCAGAAGGTATGTATTTATCATATCTTCCCGAAGCCAGGGGCTGTTTTATTACATTTTGATACCCTTGAATGCCTTTGGACATTCTAGTGATGGATAGGGACTGGAATATTTTTACATTGAAATATTTTAAGAGACTATCTCACCTAACCTTTATCATCTCCCTGCTTCAGGTATTTAACTGAAGAAGGATAAAATGATGCTTTCTTTTAATTGTGTATTTTGTACACTTCAATTTTGAGGCCCCTAAAGATCAAATTTAGGAGTAGCAACTTGTAGTATTCATGGGCACTGGGATTAACATAACCAACTGTAGGTTTCCTTATCCATAAACAGAAACACAAATACCTGCCTACGTTCATCATAAGCCTATTCTGGGAATCAAATGTGGGAAAGCACTGTAACTTGTAAAACATGAGAAATTAAGAACTAAGGTGGACAATTACATAAAAGTCCACAAAATAATTCCCTTTTCCAAATTATTTTTTCAGCTTCATTAGGGGATGGAAAAAAAGGAAGAGAAAAGAAAAGAAAACACAAAACAAATCATTGACTTATGTGGACATTGGGCGGGGGGGATCCAAGCTGCTAGTAAATGCTCTTTCTCTGAGTCTCCTGCAAGAGCATTACTGGCAGCTACTAGTGACCAGCCCTGACATCATCTTTCACAGGATAGACTGTGAAAACCTAGGTTCCAGAGGGCACAGAAACTTCAGACACCACTGTGAGAATCAAAGGTCTGTCTTAAAATGTTCCAACCTTAACTTCCAATCACTGTCTTACTTAGATTTTGATTTCTGGTTTGTGACTGAAAAGCTCAGTTCAAAGTCCACAAAATAGAAGCAGCTATAGGAACGCTGCTGCCAAATATTCCTGGAGGATCCCTGGAGAATTAGGTGAAGGAATCACTAGGGCAGGCTCCTAGTGATTTTCTCATCCTAGGAGAAAAATAAAATCCTGTCCAGGAGGGCATTGGCCAAAGGAGTGGGGCCTCTAGATTTAAAAAAAAAGGCAGAAAGTCCTGCCATCCTAAGCCTCAAAACACTGAGGCAAAAAAGGACACAGAGAGGATATTGGATTGTGGAGTTGTGAGAAATCCCAGGAAAATATCTTACACTTAACTTCTTTTCCCTCCAAGCCTTAAATTGGTGGCAGGGAACTGCTACTTGATTGGAGAGGGCTTGTGCCCTTCACAGTGAAGCAGGAATACAAACAATGACCTTTCCTTCTCTAAAATTTTAGCATTTTATTCAAATTTGTTCATCTTAGACTTCTTGCTTTAATTTTGTTTTTTGAAAACTATTGCACTAAGATGATATTTATTTTGATTCTTTAGTTTATATTTAAAGTTTTAGCCATTGTAATCATAGCCCTGTATATAATTTGGGAAACTTGGAAGTTTAAATTACATTTAATCAAAGAAATATTTTGTTTGGAGCAAAGAAAACAAAAACTAATTACTTACTGGGTAAGTTAAAGAGTAGCTCTCTGCAAAAAAAAAAAAAAAAAAAAAAAGTTGCTGGTAGGGAACTCCATACACAAATATATCTAACCTGTTTTGTAGCATCTTGTGTATGTATGGAATGTGTCCTTCAGGAGAGGGAAGTTTATAGATTCATGTTCTTCAAGTATGAACAACAGTGAAATTGCTGAAGTGAGCTCCCTGATTAATTAATAGTGCTAATAACTACAAAAATATCTGTTTTTATTACATGATCAATGTAATCCATCCCTAAACCACTAAGTCCAAGTGAAGGTACATTTATTATATACATTTGAATTTCATAATTTTTAAATTAAACACAATTATATCAAAGAGCTTAAGTAGGTAGGAATTTTCATCTGGTCTAAATTTTATTTTTTATTAAATCATAATTGCATACATTAATGCATTTATGAGATACAATGTACTGATTTGATATACAATATGGAATGCTTACATAAATGATTAACATAACTATCTCCTAGCTTATCTATTTGTTGTAGTAAGGCATTCATACTTTATTCTTAATAGTTTAGAAATGTATCATTACTATTCATTTCTAATTTTAAAATTCAACAATTTTATTTATTAGTTATTAGTATAAAGGAAAACAAAGACAAAGATTCTAGTATAAATAATTTAATCAAATGTTCTTTGGGTTTTCCATTATCAAGGCACTGTACATATTATTTCTCTACTGTTTTGTTTGGAATAAGGTTAAACTATATTTTCACATTAGGAAGGAAACTAAAGCAGAATGTGAACAATTCGTAGGAAATAGAGAAGGCTATAGCTGCTTACTTTTCTAACAATACTGAAACATACTTGTTGCTGTTTACTTTCTCTCTCTTTTTTTTTTTTAGAGACAGAGTCTCACTTTGTCACCCTTCGTAGAGTGCAATGGCATCACAGCTCACAGCAACCTCCAGCTCCTGGGCTTAAGCGATTCTCTTGCCTCAGCCTCCCAAGTAGCTGGGACTACAGGCGCCTGCCACAATGCCTGGCTATTTTTTTGTTGCAGTTTGGCCAGGGCGGGGTTTGAACCTGCCACCCTCGGTATATCGGGCCGGCGCCCTACTCACTGAGCCACAGGCGCAACCCTGTTTACTTTCTTTTTGATATAGAACATAATTTTCCAGGTCTTTAATCCTACCTCTACTTCAACAACATTTTAGTACTGGGTAATTACAAAACTTTCTAGGGATCACACTATGATTTACTGATTGAATTTATAATTTCTATAATATAACTTAAATTCTATATTGTAATTCACTTAACTTTCCTGTTTTTAGGTTCGAAAGGTGGTTCATTTCCTTGTTTTGAAGAAATAAATTCTAGAGGAGATAGATTTGGAAACTGTGGTTCTGGATATTGTTATTTTCAGTATGTATTTACAAAACTATAATTTTGTATAGTATAGGTTATAGGTTGCTAAAATCTTAGAAGATATTCTGTAAAGTGTAAAATGGCATTTTGGGGGGCTAGGTTTTCTTTGTTATATAATCTAGGCTGAACAATATTATCCACTGACTATAATAACGTGTGTTCAGTGCCTATGATATTAAACAATAATCATAAAGATGGCTTCTCTTTATTGTTGTGATGATCTAGACATTCTTTTAGGGATTATATATGTGTGTGTATATATATATATATTACACTTATATAGTGTTTTCTACATATATATTTATAAACATCAGCTAGTATATGTATAGGACAGATCCAGGCTTTCAGATTGTAAAAATCATTAATTTTCCCTTTCCAAATTGCCTTATAAAACAAGCATGAGATAGTGTGTTCAAAAAAACTACTAAGATTGTAAAATTGTTGAAATTTGAATTTTAATTAGTAAAACATTCAATTTATCTATATCATCAAACTATCTTATTTCAATAAATAAAACATAACTTTATAACTTTTTATAAACATAAAAGGTTGTTTTTATAAACAGAACTTTATAACTTATTTCAATAAGTTAAAACATAACTTTATAACTTTTTTTCTTTCTTATGCTTCTAGTAATAATCTATGTGGAAAATTAGTTTGTACATGGCCATTCAGAGAATTAGTTTCACATCCAAATTTATCTGTGATTTATGCACATGTGAGAGATGAAACATGTGTATCTGCATATCTACCCATACCAAACACTGTTAATGAAGAAAGCCAAGAAACGTTTGTAGCAGATGGCTCCATGTGTGGTCCAGATATGGTAATTAGAATGACAAAATTTCAAGTTTTTAAAATTAATTTTATGGTTATACCCATTTTTACAAACTAACCAATGGATTTTCCCATTTTTTAATTGTTATAAAAATATACACAACATAAAAATTACCATATTAATCATTTTGAAGTGTATAGTTCAGTGGTATATATGTTAATATAGCTGGGCATTGTGCCAGGCACCTGTAGTCCCAGCTACTGGGGAGGCTGAAACAAGCAAATCACCTAAGCCCAAGAGCTGGAGGTTGCTGTGAGCTGTGAAGCCACAGCAGTCTACCAAGGGGAATAAAGTGAGACTCTCTCTAAAAAAAAAAAAAAAAAAAAAAAGCTTACACATTAAATAATTGCCCCCCCATTACCTTCTTTCCCTTGCCCCTGACGAAAACCACACTACGCTCTGTCTCTATTAATTTGACTACTATAGGTACCTCACATAAGTGGAATCATACATTATATGTCTTTTTGTGACTGGATTATTTCACTTAGCATAAGTTTGCCATGTTTATCTATATTACGGCATAATTTAAAATTTCCTTTTTAAGATGGAATATTCTACATATATGTATAAACACACACACACATATATATACACATATATACACATGTACACATACCGCATTTTGCTTAGCATTATTGTGTCAATAGATATTCGGTTTCCTTCCAAGTTTTAACTATTGTAAATAATGCTAATATGATCATGGTAGTACAAATATCTCTTCAAGACCCTTATTTCAATTCTGTAGGTATGTACCTGGAAAAGAAATTGCTGCATTATACAGTAGTTCTATTTGTTTTCTTTTTTATCCTCTTAATTTGTTTTATTAGAGTGCTACTGTGTAAATTAATGCATTTATAGGGTAAAATGTGCTGATTTTATATTTGGAATGCTTACATCAAACTGGTTAGCATAGCCTTCACCTCACTTAATTATTGTGCTAAGACATTTATACTCTCAATAGATTTGATATGTACCCTTGCAATATGCACCATAAGAGAGGTTCCATCAATTACTCTTCCCTCCAGCAGGCCTCCCTCCCTCCCCTCACCCTTCTCTTACTTCCTTTCCTGGGAGGGCTTCATCTGTGACTTGGCAATTATGAATTGGGCTGAAATAAACATTCTGGTGCAAATATCTTTGTTGTAAAATAGTTTTTGGTCTTCTGGATATATACCTAGTGAAGTAATTGCAGGATCAAATAGCAGGTCTACTTTTAGTTCCCTAAGTGTTCTCCTAACTTCTTTCCAAAAGGGACATATTAGCTTGCATTCCCACCAGCAGTGCAGAAGTTAAAAATGCTCATCATCTGAGAAATGCAAATCATAACCATTTTGAGATATCATCTAATTACAGTAAGAGTAGCCCACATAACAAAATCCCAAACTACAGATTTATGACACTTGTATATCTTCTTCAAGGAAATATCTATTTCAAATCATTGGCCCATTTTTAATTATGTTGGGTTGATGCTGTTGAGTTCTAGGAATTCTCTATATATTTTGGATATTATTGATCTATGAGATATATTATTACCAAAGATTTTCTCCCACTCTGTGGGCTGCCACTTTATTTTGTTCATAGGGTCTTTATTTTTTTTTATTTTTTTAATTATTATTTTTTTTTATTGAATGGTAACTATGTACATTAATGCACTTCTAGGTTACAGTGTGGTGTTTTCACACACAATCCAAAACACTTCCATCAAACTGGTTAACATAGCCTTCATGTCATTTTCTTAGTTATTGTGTTAAAATGTTCATATTCTACTCTTAGAAAGATTAACTTGTACCCTTGCAAGATAAACCACAGAAGTGATCCCTCCAATCCCCTTCTCTCCACCCATCCCCCCCATTCTTAGCCTGTTATTAGGTTATAGCTTTCATATAAAAGGTATAAATTAATTTCATAATGGGGTGTGTACACTGGATACTTTTTCTTCCATTCTTGTGATACTTTGCTAAGAAGAACATTTTCCAGCTTCATCCATGTGAACATGAAGGACATAAAGTCTCCATCTTTCTTTATGGCTGCATAGTATTCAATGGTGTACATATACCACAGTTTGTTGATCCATTCGTGGATCAGTGGGCACCTGGGCTTCATCCGTGACCTGGCAATTATGAATAGGGCTTCAATAAACATTCTGATACAAATATCTTTGTTGTAATGCGATTTTTGGTCATCTGGGAATATACCTAATAAAGGAATTGCAGGGTCAAATGGAAGAATTATTTTTAGATCTTCTATTTCTCTAAGTGTTCTCCACATGTCTTTCCAAAAGGAACGCATTAGTTTACATTCCCACCAGCAGCATAGAAGTGTTCCCTTTTCTCCACATTCATGCCAGCATCTCTGGTTTTGGGATTTTGTGATATGGGCTAATCTTACTGGCGTTAGGTGATATCTCAAAGTAGTTTTGATTTGCATATCTCTGATGATTAAGGATGGAGAGCATTTTTTCATATATCTGTAGGCTGTGCACTGATCTTTTTTTTTTTATGGTCATTACTTCCTTAATTTTATTTATAGTTTTTATCATTTTTTAGACTCTTAAACTCAAAATTCATAGTGTTGCCTATTTTTGAACTTTATATATATATAATCAATGGAGTTCTATAGCACGTATCCTTTGTGTCTAGCTTTTTTTCAATTTATTGATTTATTTATTTTATTTTTACATATACATGTGTTTACTAGGTTTCCACTTGTTGCCTTCACAAAATCAAAAAGGCTTAAAATTTAACAACAATAACAATGTTTAAAATAAGGACTAGAAACAAAAACCTTGTAAAGAATGAATGAAGATAAATACATTCATAAAAGAAATCAGACGATTTCTGTAATGAAGTATTAAGCAATAATAGTAATGCAAAGAAATTAACATTCACATTGTCAGATAAGAGTATGTCTATTATAGAATGCTTTGACTCTGGGGGGAGTGGTCAAGATGGCCGACAGACACCAGTCTCTGACAGAAGCTCCTGTTCAGAAGAAAGGATAAATTCCGGAGAAACACCCAACAAAGTCAAAAACTGGGAGCCCAGCTGAGAAAGAAGAGTGATACCGACAGGACACCTCTTCTAAGACAGACAGAGACTTCTAGAGGACGCTCCACAGGTACATAAATCTCTCCAAAGGAATAGTGCCCATCCCCTCCCCCAAGAAAGGTGTGCTTTTCCTTTGTTTCTTCTTCAACCGCTCCTCCAAGACTCCTACAGGCCACCGATAAACTGAGGACCTATTCTCTCACTCCACGAGTGAGAGCTGCCAACAGGGAAGTTTACCACCCTGGAGGAACCCAGTTGAGACTCAGAACACCCTCCCCCAGGCAGAAAAGTGGAACTGGCATTCGCACTGCCATTTTGAGTTTTCAGTCCACTCTCCCTCCCTTTGCCCGCTGGGACAGGGAGAGGAGAGCCAGGAACGACATCCACCCACCCTTTCAAGACCAACCCCCTGTCCCAGTCCTTCACCGGGAGAACTGCTTGATCCACAGTTTTTGTGTGCAGACAGACCCCCCTCAGTCAGCGCATTCTGTGCTCAGCTGTCTCTGGGCTGCTATCTGCACTTCCCTAGACCTTGGTGCTGGTGACTGGGACTGACGCCCAACAGGGAGGGCTGCACACCCCACCAGGTGTCCGCCTCCAGGACTTTGGCGGCCCTTGACAGTGATAGACTTCTGCTGGGTGGGGTCACTGAGCCGCGCCCACCTCCCGGAGCCCTGCAGGCACACAGCTTCCATTGACTCCTGCTGGGGAAGGTCGCTCAGTCCCGCCAGCTGCTTGCTTGCCTGCCTCCAGGGCTTTGGTGACTGGCGAGGGCAATTGACTTCTGCTAGGGCAGGTTGAGCAACCGCGCACTTGCCTCCTGGGGCTCCCTGGCCCTGGATCACCACCAGCCCCTGCCTAAGAGGGTCGTGCAGTCCTGCCAATCACGCTCCAGCCTCCAGGGCTTTGGTGACCATGGAGGGCAGTCTCGCACCCACCTCCCAGGGTCTTGTCAGCTGGCAGTCGCCAGCAGCTCCGGCGGGGAAGGGTTGCGCCATCCAGCCAGCAGCGTGCGTGCCACCTCTGGGGCTTGGCGAATTGGGACAGCACCTGACTTCTGCTGGGGCAGATCAGGCAGACATGCGCCTGCCTCCTGGGACCTCCAAGGGTGTGATCACCGTGACCTCCCACCAGAGAGAGCTGTGCCATCCCACCAGGGGCAGGTCGCGTGCCCTTCTCACTGGGCCTTGCCAGCTTGCTGTCGCCAGCAGCTCCTGCCTGGGAGGGTCAAGCCATCCCGCCAGCCGCGCACCTGTCTCTGGGGCTTTGGTAGCCAGCAAGGACAACTGACATCCACAGGAGGAGGTTGCGCCTGCCTCCCAGGGCCTTGACGGCTACACTGACTCATGTAGGGGTGGGCTGCATCACCCACCCCGCCTGCTGGCCCCACCTCCCAGGGTCTTGCCGGGTTGTACCCAGGAGAAAACTAGAAGAATTCACTGGCAGAATGGTTTTAGGGATGGTTTCTGAAAGGTGCAAATTCAATATGGGATGGAATCAGTGGGAAATCTCTGGCAACCAGAATAACCAGAGTAGATTAACATCCCCAAAGAAGGATGGAGTAGACACAATGGAAGCCCCACTACATAAACAGATATCTGAAATGTCAGAAATTGAGTTCAGAATCTGGATAGGGAGTAAGATCAACAGGGTGGAGGAAAAGAGGGAGCTAGAATTTCAAATCATTCAAAAGCTGTCCCAGGAATTCAAAGATTTCAAAGATAAAATGATCAAGGATTACGATACTCTGAAACAAGAGGTTGCAGATTTGAAGAGCACTGTTGAATCCCTCCGTTAGAGGATGGACGAGGCAGAAGATAGAATCTCCGATACTGAAGACAAAGACTTTGAACACACCCATACTTCCAAAGATTTTGACAGATGGAGAACAAAGACAGATCTCTCACTAAGAGAGATCTTGGAAAATTCGAAGAAAACTAATATTTG
Organism: Otolemur garnettii; assembly: GCF_000181295.1. Taxonomy (NCBI): domain Eukaryota; kingdom Metazoa; phylum Chordata; class Mammalia; order Primates; family Galagidae; genus Otolemur; species Otolemur garnettii. The sequence goes on from NW_003852679.1 coordinate 9,728, forward strand.
CCTCATAGGAATCACTGAAGGTGACGAAGTTGGCTCACAAAACACAGAGGCTCTCCTTAACGAAATTATGAAAGAGAACTTTCCAGACATGCCAAGGGATCCTGAAATTCAGATAGCAGACAGCTTCAGAACCCAGGCACGACTCAACCTGAACAAGACATCCCCCAGGCATATAATAATCAATTTTACTAAAGTTAACATGAAAGAGAAAATCCTGAAAGCAGCTAGATGCAAGAAAACATTAACTTACAAGGGGAAGAATATTAGAATGACAGCAGATCTCTCTGCTGAAACCTTTCAGGCTAGAAGAGAGTGGTCATCGACCGTCAACCTGCTAAAACAAAACAACATTCAACCCAGAATCCTCTATCCAGCTAAATTGAGCTTCATTTATGATGGAAAAATTAAATACTTTAATGATATTCACATGTTGAAGAAATTTGCCATTACTAAGCCAGCCCTCCAGGATATCCTCAAACCTATCCTCCATAAAGACTAACACAATCCTCCACCACACAAATAAACCCACCCAGAAAATTTTGACTAAATTCCAATCTCCACAGTCACAAAAAGATCAAAGATGTCTAATGAACCTTCAAAAAACTCGACACCCAAAATTATGCCAGGATTATCAATAGCCTCAATCAATGTAAATGGCTTAAACTGCCCTCTAAAGAGACACAGGCTGGCTGACTGGATACAAAAACTCAAACCAGATATCTGTTGCATTCAGGAAACACACCTTATTTTAAAAGATAAGCATAGACTCAGGGTGAAGGGATGGTCATCTATTTTCCAGGCTAATGGAAAGCAGAAAAA
>NW_003852679.1:41863-66200 GCF_000181295.1 Otolemur garnettii
TTCTTAAATGATCTTCCTTGGATTTATAGCTTGCCGAACTTCTTTCTGGGCTCAGCTCCCCGTCTTTGACTTCATAGATTCTGATTCCAACCAGTTTTTCTTCCTTTGTTCAGGAGCCTCTGACCAGGGTTGCTACCAGTCGGCCATCTTCCCAGAATCCCCTATAGTGTCTTTAAATGCACAATTGTTTTTAATGTTTTTTGAAATCCAATTAGTCTGTTTTTACTTTTCTTGTATGTTTGCTGACATGTTCAAAAAATCACTGGCATGATCAATGTTATGAAGCTTTTGACTTAGGTTTATTCTAAGAATATTATAGTTTTAAGGTTTTACACTTAGATCTAGGATCCATTTGAGTACATTTTTCTCTGTGTGTTAGGTAAACATCCAAATTCATTCTTTAAATGGGGATATCCATTTTCTCCCACATCATTTATTGAAAAGAACATTCTTTGTCCATTGAATGTTCTTGGTAGCCTTGTCAAAAATCATTAGATCACATATGAAAGGATTTATTTATGTGCTATCTATTCTATTTCATTGGTAATATGTCTTTCTTTATGCCAGTATCACATTATTTTTATTCATGTAGTTTTCTAATAATTTTAAAAAATGGGAAGTGTAACTCCTTCAAGTTTTCTCTCTCCCTCTCTCTATCTCTCTCTCTCTCTTTTAAAGGAGGTTTGACAGAGGGAGGGTAAAAGGTGAGACCACACCTGTGGAGCATATGACAAAGGTACAGGTCAAATCTGTGAAGTGTAGAACATAGATGTTTTGGCACAATAATGAAGTAAATTAGGTGAAAGCTATGTTGATTGGTTTAATGTAACGATGTCAGATTGTATAAAAAAAAATTCAGCACATTGTACCTCACATATGAATGAATGTAAAAAAAAAAAAAAAGACTGCTTGGGTATATGGGAACCCTTTAAGTTACATATAAATCTTAGTATAGATTTTTCTAACCCTACCAAAAAAACATTATTGGAATTTCAATGGTAATTTTACTGAATTTGTAGATCACTTTGAGTTATATATACATCTAAACAACAATATCTTCAAATCAAAGAATATGAAATATAATTCCATATATTTATGTCTTCCTTAATTTATTTGAATAATATTTTGTAGTTTTTGTTTTATGTGTACAAGTTGTTAGCTCCTTGGTTACATTACTTCTTTAGTACTTTGTTATTTCTGATGCTGTCATCAGTGGAAAGATATTAGTAATTTTTCTTTCAGATTATTCATTATTGGTATATAGAAATGCAACCACTACTTGTATGTTGATTTTATTTTGCCACTTTGATGAATTTCTTTATTAATTATAAATTTTTGGTTTAACCTTGAGAGATTTCTACTTGTAAAGAACTGCCATCTGCAATCAGAGATTGTTTTATTTATTTCTTTTCAATTTGGATACCTCTCTTTTTTTTAAAATTTCAGGTTAATATGAGGGTACAAATGGTTAGGTTATATTTTTTGTAGTTGTTGGGTACAGTTCAATTTGCATTTGAACTCTTTGCCAAGGGGGTGTGCTGTATACCTTACCATTCTGTTCATTAGATAAGAATTTACCAATCCCCCCTTGCTTCTCACTCTTCTACCCACTTGAATTCAATTTTGATTTACTTCCACGTGGGGCTGTGTTTCTTTATCTATTGGTTTCATATTAGTATTGCATGCATTGGACATCTGCTATTCCATTCTTGTGATTCTTGACCAAGAAGAGTGTTCTTCAACTCCACCCAGGAAAATACAAGTGATGTAAAGTCTCCATCTTTTAAAATAGCTGAATAGCATTCCATTGTGCGTGTGTGTGTGTATTTGTGTACCACAGCTTATTAAACCATTAATGAGTTAGTGGACACTTGGATTGCTTCTATGGTGATTGTGAATTGAGTTGCAATGAACATTTCAGTGCAAATATCCTTATGGTAAAATGATTTTGTTCTTCTGAGTATATACATAGTAATGTTGTGGGATAAAATGGAAAGTCTACTTTTAGCTCTTTGAGGATTCTCCATAGTTCTTTCCAAAGAGACTGTATTAGTTTGGAGTCTCATCTGTAGTGTAAAAGTGTTCCTTCTACCCACATACATGCCAGCATTTGCAGCTTTGAGACTTTGTGATATGGGCTATTCTAACTGGGGTTTGGTGACATCTCAGTGTTGTTTTGATTTGCATTTCTCTGATGGTCGGGGACTATCAGCACCTTTTCTTTTTCTTTTTTAAAATTAAATAATAAGTGTGTACATTAATGCAATTGTGGGGTACAATGTGTTGGTTTTATATACAATTTGAAATATTTTCATCTAACTGGTTAACACAGCCTTCACGGTATTTTCTTAGTTATTGTGTTAAGACATTTATATTCTACATTTAGTAAATTTCACACATTCCCTTGTAAGATGCACTGTAGGTGTGGTCCCACCATTTGCTCTCCCTCCACCCATCTTCCCCCTCCCTCCTCTCCCTATCCTCTTTCCCCATATACTTGGACTATAATCGGGTTATAGCTTTATATGAAAGCATTTTTTTCTTGTGTTTGTTGGTCATACATCTGTCTTCAGAGAAGTTTCTGCTCAAATTTCTTGCCAATAATAAATGGGATTGTTTGCTCTTTTCTTGTTGATTAATTTGAGTTCTCTGTAGGCTACAGTTATCATCCCTTTGTTAGATTCATGGCATGTGAATATCTTCTCCTGTTATGAAGTCTGTCTGTTTGCCTTGGTTGTTGTACATTTATCTGTGTGGAAGTTTTTTATCTTGGTAATGTTCCATTGATTTATTTTTGGTGTTGCTACACTTGCCAGGGGGTGGGAAAGAGTCTTCATAAATGGTTTTTCCAGGCTGATTTTGTCAACAGCTTTCCTCAAACTTTCTTCACATATTTTTACTGATTCTTGCCTTAAATTTCAACATTTTATCCATCAAGTGTCAATTTTTGTTGGTGGTGAGAGACATGGGTCCAATTTCAATATTATATATATGTGGCTAACCAGTTCTCCCAGCACTATTTAATAAACAAGGGTATTTTCCCCAGTGTATGTGTTTGTCTGGTTTATCAAAGATCAGATTTTGATATGTGGCTAGGTTCATGTCTAGGTTCTCTACTATATTGCATAGATCTATATTTCCATTTGTGTGTGTGTGTGTGGGTGCCAAGTACCATGCTGTTTAGATCATTGTAGATTTGTAGTATAACCCAATGTCTGGTAATGTGATGCCTCTATGCCACCTCCCGACTGGCGGGCGACGGCATTTTGGGGAGTCGGCGTATGAAAGGAAAAGACAAACAAGACAAAGACAGACACACTGGGGAAGGGACTGAGCCAAAGCTGTTTATTTTAGGGAAAAATACAAATTATATAGGGTTAGTTGATGGGGAGGGGCAATATATCACAGTATAACTAAATAAGGTAAGGAATGTAGCTTTAAGTACAGGATAGGTTGAAATACATAGGAGGGCAGAGGGCTATGCAGATGTAGGAATAATGATAAAAGACTAGTTTTTACTGTCTCTAGTCTTATTTATGGTTTCCTTGAAGCACTTCCTCTTGCAGGAGATTAGAATTCTTGTTAGAATTCTTGTTAACCCTTACACCTCTAGAATTTTTTTTTTTTATTTTCTTAAAATTGTATTGGTTACTGTTTGGGTTTTTTCTGGTTTCATATGAAACAAAGTACTGTTTTTCAAGTTCTTCAAAGTATGACCTTCATACTTTGATAGTCTAGGAATTGAATCTGCAGATCACTTTGGGTAGTATGGACATTTTAAAAATGTTGATTCTTCCCAGCATGGTATGTTCTTTCATTTGTTAATGTTTTCTGCTATTTCTTATCTCAGGGTTTCATATTTCTCTTTATAGAGATTCTTCATATCTTTTTTTCAAAAAAATATATTTTCTGATATTTTATTTTATTTGAAGCTATTGTGAAGGATATTGTGATTTTGATTTTATTCTCAGCTTGATATTATTGGCTTATATAAAGGCTACTGATTTGTGGCCATTTATTTTCTATCCCAAGACATTACTGTATTTCTTGATTACTGTGAAGAGCTTAGTGGTTGAGTCCCTGGGGTTTTCTATGTATAATATTATGTCATCTGCAAAGAGAGATAGTTTGACCTCCTCTGTCCCCATTTGAATGCTCTTGATAATCTTCTCCTGCCTGATTGCCTTGGCTAGGACTATATTGAATCACAGTGGTGACACTGGGCAACCTTTTCTCGTTCCAGTTATAAGTGGAAATGCTTTCCATTTTAATCTATTCAATATGACATTGACTGTAGATTTGTCCCATCTATCGCTATTTTCTTAAGTGTTCTTTTAAGGAAAGTATGCTGATTTTTGTCTAATTTTTCTGCACCTATTGAGAGGATTATATGGTCTTTGTTTTTGCTTTTATTTATGTGGTGAGTTACATTATCCCTGGGATAAAGCCCACCTGAGTGTGATGTATAATTTTCTAAGTGTGTAGCTGTATTTTTTTGGCTCAGATTTGATTGAATATTTTGGCATAGATATGAATTAATGACAATGGTCTATAGTTTTCCTTTCTTTTGGTCCTTTCCCGGTTTTGGAATCAGGGTAGTATTTGCTTTATAGGACATGTTGGGAAGGATTCCTTCCTTCTCTGTTTGGAATAGGTTCTAGATCCATATTCTAGTACCATATAGGTACTAGATCTTCTTTGAAGGTTTAGTAGAATTTTAGTTTGAAATAATCTGGGTCCAGGGATTTTCTTTTATAGAGATTTTGTATTGTGGATGCAATTTTATTGCTTGATATAGGTCTATTCAAGACTTCTAATTCTCTCTGGTTGAGTTTAGAAAGGTGATGTGATTCCAGGTATTGGTCTATTTCCTCTACATTTTCAAATTTCTCAGTGTAGAGATTTTTGACATAACCATTGAGGATCTTTTTTATTTCTGTGGTATCTGTTATTATTTCCCCTTTTTTGTTTCTTATTGAAGTTATTAGAGATCTTTTCCATTTATGGTTAGCCTGGCCAACAGTTTATTGATTTCATTAATCTTTTCAGAGAATCAACATTGAGTTTCTCTGATCATCTGAATGATTATTGCATTCTTTATTTCATTTAATTCAACTTTGATTTTAGTTGTTTATTTTCTTCTTCTAGGTTTGTGGCTGGATTGTTATTCCTTTTCCTGTTTTTGAGTTGGTCTATTAGGTTGTTGACTTGATATCTTTCTGTTTTTTGGGGGGGGATTTTTGTTACTTTTATTCAATTTAATATCTTGATTAGAACAAGATTAGTGAGAATGAAGCTTTACAAACATTGTGATATTACTACATCACTGTGACATAGCTTTATACTAATTGTATAAAGAGAAAAAATTTAGAATTAAGGCAATAACAACACGCGCAAACCAAGCACATTACCCTGACACAATCCTTAGTAAAAAGCTCTTTTTGTTAGGTGATGGTTGATATTGCTGCATGCAGATCAGTCACTGCTTTGAAGGATAAGCTATGAATAGCTGCACTCATGTAAAGAAAAAAAAAATTAAAAAAATCCTTCTTACTGGCCCACAGTGGTCAAAAGAAGCCTTCGGTAATCTCAGCTTGTGTCACTTGAAATCATTGTGTCCAGTATCTTCTGATACATCTGAGTAAACATCTGTTTTATCTGAACAAGATCAATCTCACTTCGAGTGACCACAATCCTCATCAGGGTGGAGTTATCTGTGCCAGCACCTTTCATGGAATAGTAGAGCCTCTCAGCAAAGAAAGCAAGGCGGTTCAGGGCACACTGCAAGATGGCCTTCAAACCTCTTTCAGTGTATCCTGAAAATTCACGGCCCACACTCCTTAACAAATCTCGGTTAGCCATCCTAGAATAAGCCTCCATGGTAGCTTTCAGCTGAGGAAAGCATCTTGTGGCAGAGGAAAGCATCTGGTGTTAAAGCCAGATTCATCTGTCCCTAGTTTTCTTTCACCAGCTTGATAGAGACACTGAGCATCTTCCTGAGTCATCTGGTTGTTTACACTCTGGTTCTCATCACGGTTTCCTTGGCACATAGATACAAGTAAACATTCAAAATGCCCTGATGTATCTGACCTAATGTCTTTTTCAAGGTCTCGCCCAAACTCTGACTGATAACATCTGACGATTTCTCAGATTTCCTGATTGGTTCTTGTGCACAAAATCTCAATCAGTGCACGTTCCTGAGTTCCTGCTCCCTGCATTGCATTTGGTGAACTCCAGGCATCATAATATGTAGACGGCATGAACAGGGCAAGGATTAATTCTTCCATATTTCCACTTAACTCTGATTTGAGATCTTTCATGGAATCCTTGCCATACAGGGTCTTAAAAGCTGCTTTAATTTTTTGCCTCTGATCATTGGAACGGTTGGCCACAACATCCACAATTGCTTGCTCGTCTGTCCCAAAACCCTTCATTGCTTTAAGGAGAATTTCTGCATCTCTTATAGCATCAAAGTTGGCAGCTGGTCTGACTATTCCTTGAGTGCCCTGAGTCATAGTAGCAGGCTGACTAGGGTAAGGAGCTTGTCCTCCAGGATACTGTCCTCCCGAAAAGCCACCAGGTAGTGGGACTTGTTTGGACCACCACCATAAGACTGTGAAAGTGGCTGTGGATAGCCAGAAAAGCCTTCTTCACCTGGAGGGACTCCAAATCCTTGGTCTGAAGGAACTCTGGGATAGGATGGTGTTCCCCCTGGCTGTGGGGCACCAGGATAGCCTCCAGTGGCTGGATAACCTCCAGGTACAGGGTAGCCTCCAGCTCCTGGGTAAGAACTACTTGGTACTTGTAGATAAGCACCTCCTACCATTGAACGAAAGCCACTAGGATAAGGATACTGGCCTGGAGGAGGAAACGATGATTCCTGACCTGCAGGAGGATATCCAGGGAAAGGTGGGTAGCCTGTAGGGGGATAGCCTGGGTATGACATTCTGACCCATGGAGCAGTGTCACAGCCCAACCTGGTAGCCCTCCTCTTTCTGTTTTTTGGATAAAACCATATAAATTTGTAAATTTGCCTCTTAGGATCGTCTTTGCAGTATCCCACAGGTTTTTATAACTTATGGCTTCATTATTATTTTGTTTGAGAAGTCTAATATTTTCATTCTTAATCTCATCCTTAACCCTGCTGTTCCTTGACATAGGGTTGTTTGCTTAGTTTCCATGACAGTATGTGGGTATGAAGATTTCTGTTTGAATTGAGTTCTGCTTTTATTTTATAATAGCTAAGAAGTTACAAGATATACTTTCTATTCTTTTAAATTTGTTGAGCTTGATTAATTCTCTAAGATATGATCAATTTTGGAATATGATTTGCAGGCTGATGTGTACTCAGTTTTATTTGGATGCATTGTTCTGTATGTGTCTATTTAGCCCATTTGTTCTGTGTTGTTTTTAAATCCATTACTTCTTTGTTTAGTTTCTGCTTCGAGGATCTATTCTGTTCTGTCAGATGCATGTTGAAATCTTCAACTATTATAAAGTTTCCGTGAATTTATGTGAGGGTGAAGATTTTTGTTGGAGTTGAGTTGTACTTTTATTTTTTGGTGGTCCAAAAAGATACAAGGCATACTTTCTATTATTTTAAATTTGTTGAGTTTTTATTTGTATCATAGATATAATCTGTTTTGAAGGATAATTTATGGGCTGATGAATACAATGTATATTCAATTTTATTGGAAAGAAATGTTCTGTATATGCCATTTTTTCTGTGATCATGTTTAATTCTATTTCTCCTTTGTTTAGTTTCTATTTGGAGGATCTGTTCAGTTCTGTGTCAGAGGGGTGTTGAAGTCCCTAGTTATATGGTATTGCAGGATATTAGATCAGTTAGGGTTCATTTTATATATCTGGAGGATTTTAGTTGGGTGCATAGATGTTTAGGATTAAAATGTCTTCTTGCTGTATTGTTTCCTTGATGAATATATAGTGTATATCTCTGTCTATCTCTACTTTTGTTGATTTAAAACTAATTGTATCTGCAAATAAGATTGAAATACCTGGTGTCTTCTGATTTCCATTTGCCTGGAATATTGTGTTCCAGCCCTTCTTCCTGAGTTTTGTTTTGTTCTTGGAGGTTAGTGTGATTTATGAAAGTCTGTTTCCCACAGTTGCACAAGGCTAACCCCTAGCAATGGGCCTCCACAAAATAAGATGAGCAAAACTCCATCATACTTATCAATTATCTCAATAAATGTGAATGTCTTGACTTCCCCATTGAAGAGGCACAGGTTGGCTGATTAGATAAAAAAAAAAAAAAAAAAAACACAAGCTATCTATGATAATATAAAAAAACTCAACACATTTACTCAATTTCCCTTCATTTATGTTTTTGATGACACAATATACATATTATTATATTGTATATTTTATTAAACTATTTTAGCTATTGTTTTTAATAATTTTATTTCTTAAACTTTATACTAAACATATGTGATTCACACACTGCCATTATAGTATTAGAGCATTCTGAATTTGACTGTATACTTATTTTACCATATAGTTTTATACTTTTTTTGTGCTTTTGTATTAACAGTTAGAATCTTTCAGATTGAAGAATTAACTCCCTTTACCATTTACTCTAGGACAAGTTTGGTGGTAACAAACTCTCTTAGCTTTTCTTTTCTTTACTTTTCTTCTTTTTTTTTTTTTTTCCCTGGCCTGGAAAAGGTTTTGTCCTTGTTTTCTGAAGGATAAATTTTCCAAATAAAATCTTTTTTGTTGTCAGTTTTTTCCTTTATCACATTTAATACATAATCTCATTTTCCCTTTGATCTACAACATTTCTGCAGAGAAATGTAGCTAGCCTTGTTGATGTGATATATTTCTTTTCTCTTGCTGCTTTCAGGACTCTCTGTCTTTGATGTTTATGAGTATCATTATGTCTTGATGTAGTACTGTTTAGGTCAAATCAGATGTCAATCTTATCTTTGAGATTTCTTTACTTGAATATTTATCTTTCCCAGAGAGAAATTTTAAAAAATGGTTCTTTATATAATCATTCTCTCCCTTTCTTCCTTTATTTCCTGTATTTAACCTCTATAGTTAGACTATATAGTATTTTAATGTCCTATAAGTCTTGTAAGCTTACTTCAGTTCTTTTAATTGTCTTTTGTTTTTCTTCTCTGTGTATTTTTATATCATCTGTCTTCCTGATCAAACTTTTTTCTGTTGTTTCACCAACTGTACTGTTGTTATTCTTCATTCCAATGTTTATTTTATTCATTATTTTTTCAGCTTCAGAATTTCCATTTTTGTTTTTATTTATACAGGTTGAACATCCCTAATCTGAAAGTATGGTAACCAAATATGCTCCAAATCCTGAAACTTATTGAGCACCAGATAAGATAACCTTTGCTTTCTGATGGTTTACTGTACATAAACTTTGTTTTATGCATACAATTCATTAAAAATACTGTATTAGCTATGTGTATAAGGTATATACATAAATGTATTCTGTATTTAAAATTTTGTACCCTTCCCAAGATACTACATTATATATATAAAAATATCCAAAAATCCAAAATCTGAAACCATTCTGGTCACCAGGGTTTTGGATAAGGGCTACTCAACTTGCAATTTCGGTTCCCTGTTAAATTTCTTGTTTTACTTATTTACCATTTTCCTGATTTTTAAAATTAACTTCTGTATATTTCCTTGAAGTTTTTTGAGGTTCCTTAAGACACTTATTTTTAATTCTTTGTCCAGAAGTTCATGTATCTCCATCTCTGTAGGAGTTCATTATGTTCATGAATGATATTTTATTTTGTTATTTCTATGATTTCGTATTTCCCATTTTTTTCCTGATCCTTGAGGCTAGCCATTGATTAATGTCTGCACATTTGAAAAAGTAGTGACTTGTTCCAATATTTGAAGATTGTTTTTTTCTGGGATGTCCCTTCACAAATAAGCCTGTCCAAGATTCTTGGCAGGACATCTGGCATTGTCTATAGGTGGGCTTGCTGCTGGAGTCCCTTGGGCAGGCTCATCTGGTGCAATGGTCAGGATGTGGAGGAGCTAGTCCCTACTTGTGATTGGTTGTGGATCCTAGATTCACTGAAGTTTCTGTTGGAGTTCACAGAGGTAAGCCTGGAGCTTGTGTCTATCATGGAAGGCCTGAAGACTATTCTTGCAGCTGACTAGAATCCTGGATCTATAGAGGCTGATTTAGCACTGAGGTGAGACTAGATCCAAAGTCACAGGGCCTGGCTAACTGCTAAGATGAGGTGGTTCCACTAGGATGTATCCACTAGGATGAGTCTGGAGTCTGACTCTGTGAGGGTTTACTTAGCCCTTGGGCAGGGCTAGTGCCTAAGTTTGTGGGGGGAAGTTTTAGTTTCAAGATCAGAGAGACTAGTCTGGAACTTAATTCTGCAGGGGTGCTTCTGCTGCCCTAGTCCTTGGGACAGGCCTAGTGCTGGGATCTAATGTGGTGGGCCTACATCCTTAATCTGCTGATCAGGCATAGACCCTGAATCCATTGGGGTCTGGGGCCACTGGGACTGTCTTAGTGCCTTAGCTAGCCTAGTTCTGTGGTATCCAAACTCTGTGAGTGCTGGCCTAGTGTCTGGAATCACAACAGCTTTCCTGGATCATGGGTTCATAGAAACTTGTCTAGAACCTGGGTCCATAGAGATGGTCTTGCAGATGGTGTCTGCCAAGACTAGAACAATACCAGGGCATACTAGGATAAGCCTGGTCCCTGAGTTGTCTGGTGAAGTTCTGGACCTTGAATCTGCTAAAGTTTGAGGCTGTGGGGGCCTGGATGGTGAGTTAATATGGACCAAACTGGAACTGAGCAGGCCAGAAACCTGTGTCCATGGGAGCTAACCTGGTGCCTCAGTTGAGAGGTGTTGACTTGGCACTGAGGTTGGCATGAAGTCTGGGGCTGAGGCCTAATCATGCTCTGGACTTGTCTAGAAACTAGGATATGTCTACAGCCTGGGGATGCAAGGGCTGGCCTTGTGCTGAATATACATGGAGTTTATCCACAGAGACTTATCTGCTAGTTGAGTCTGCAGGTGCCATCCTGATGACTAGAACTTGGTGGTCAGTCTGGTCCTAGGGCATCCCTAAAGCCTGAGGTCTTGGACGCCATCCTAGTGCTAGGAGTCATTTGCAGATCAGGGCCACTGAAATTGGCCTCACAGTGGGATAAGCCTGAACCCAAAGACTGAATCCAGTAGGTAAGTCTGAAGCCTGGGCTTCAGTGTGTGGCCTGAAACTGGGGCATGCCTGTAGCTTTAGTTTACAGGTACCAGCTTAGAGGCTGATACTGTGTGTATCCCTAGTAATTTTACTGAGGCATTCCCAGTGTTGGGAACAGAGACTAAGTCCAGGGCTCTTTTCCCTTTCCCCCAAAGGAGAAGGTATCTGTCTTCATGCTCTGATGGCTGGGGAATGGGGAGGATGACATGGGTAATGTAAGATTGTCCTTCCTACACTTGTCAATATATCTTTTGTCATTTCTATGCTCTTCTCAGGTGCTTTATTCTCTCATGTAGTTTCCTTAACTCTTGTGAAGGTATTTTTACATGCGAATATTTGTTCAAATTGATGTTCTTTTTGAGAGAGACAATTGCTCAAAATCCTATTCCTAGTGGAATGATATCCTTGATGATATTTGCTTTACTGTGTTAATGTTCACTACGTTCATCTCATTGTTGTCAAAGTTACTTTTAATGGTATTTGATTTTTTAAATCTATTGAGACTTCCATTTATGCCATAAAATGTGGTTTATCCTCAAAGATGTCATATGTAACCTGAGTAGAATGCATGTAATTTTATTATTTTTCTATTTAGAGGTGTATTGTATAATTTAAGTTCTTTAATTCCTTGTCTTTTCTGTTTTTTGTTTTATTTATTTATTTATTTTTGGGGGTCAATGTCATTTAACTCCTTATCTTTTCTGGTTGTTTTCTCAATAAGAATGGCTTATTAAAGCCTCCAACATCATTTTAGAACTGTCTGTTTTTCCCTTCAATTCTTTCAGTTTTTTCTTAATGTATTCTGATGATCTGTCATTATGTTCCTAAGTATTTATATTTATCATGTCTTTTACCTATATTTTGAATCTTTCAGGAATATATGTTCTTCCTTGCCTCTGATAACCTTTTTCTTTTTTGATGTAAAGTTTGCTTTGTCTGATAATAGTAAACCATTTCTGCTCTCTTTTTGTTATTATTTTCATGAAATAATTTTTCATCCTTTTGATTTTAATCTATTTTTGTTTGTTGTGTCTTGTAGACAGCATATAGTTGAATCATGTTATTTTTATTAATCCATTCTGACAGTTGCAGTTTTCTGATCGGAAGTTTCAATCTATTTAAATTAATGTAATTAATAAACCCCTGACAGTAAAGGACTTATTTCTACTGTTTCACTAATTAATTTCTATATGCATTATAGATTTTTTCCCTAATTTCCTGCAAACTGTCATCTTTTGTGTCTAATGGATATTTTTCAGTGAACTATTTAACATTTTATTTCTCATTTCTTTTTTCTATTACTGTTTTCTTTATGGTTTACCATATGTATTGCATTTCATATCCAAATATTATAACCCTCAAATTCAAATTTATGCCAACTTATCTTTGATAACTTTCAAAACCTTCTCCCTTAACATTTTCATATCCACCTCTTGTATCTTGATGTCACAGAATTATAACTTTATAAGTTGTTTTCCAGAAATATAAACTAATAATTTCTTAAACTGCATTATTTTTTCAATTACATGAAAACAAAATGTGATATTTATTTATAAAACAAAGTTATAATAATACTAGAGTTTAACCTAATAACTTTTCAAGCATATTCATTTCTTAGGTAATACTGAAAACAAACATTCAGGTTCAGATCATTGTTATAATAACACTAACTTTCATAATTTCTCACCTTTATTTAGATCCTTTTGTTTCATGTAACTTCAAATTTACTATATATCTATATATTGTCTTTCTTTTCTTTCTTTCTTTCTTTTTTTTTTTTTTTTTGGTGCCACAGGACTGCCTGCCTATTTCTGCAGAACAGACTGAGTGATGATAAACACCTTCCACTTTTAAAAAAGAATTCTGGGAGTATCTTTATTTTACTCCCAATTTTGAAGAGCAGTTACACCAAGTTTAGGATTTATGGTTGATATATGTTTTTGATTGCCTCCTGCTTCCTGGTTTCTAAATTTTATTTTTTTAAAAAATTGTTTGGGATTCATTGATGGTATAAAAATTAGTTTACAATGATTGTGTATGTTAGGTAAAGTCCTTCTTGTAATTGTGTCTCACCCCCAAGAGGAGTGCCATACACAATGACCCACCATCCCTTATCTTGATAACATTCAAAAGCTGCTCTTTTAACACTGTCATTCCCTTTCCCTGATCCCTCATTCCCTGACCCCTCACCTTGTATTAGATCATCTACTGTCTTCATATTAGAATTGAGTACATTGGATTCCTGCTTCTTCATTCTTATGATGCTTTACTAAGAAGAATGTGTTCTAACTCAATCCAGGTTAACACAAAATATGTAAAGTCTCCATCTCTGTTAATGGCTGGATAGTATTCCATGGTATACATATACCACAGCATGTTAATCATTTTTTGGGTTGGTGGGCATTTAGGTTGTTTCCACATTTTGGTGATTCTAAATTGAGTCATGATAAACAGTCTAGTGCAAATGTTCTTATGTTAATTTTTTTTTTCAGGGTGTATGCCTAGTAATGGGATAGCAGGATCAAATGGGAGGTTTAATTTGAGTTCTTTAAGGATTTTCCATACTTCCATCCAAAAAAGGTTGCATTAGTTTTCAGTCCAACCAGCAGTGTAACAGTGTTCCCTTCTCACCACATCCATGCCAGCATCTGCATCTTTTAAACTTTATGATGTGGGCCATTCTCACTGGGTATAGGTGATATCTCAGGGTGTTTTTTATTTATATTTCCCTGATGATTAGAGAAAATGAGCATTTTTTTCATATGTGCATTGTGTTTTGATGTCTCATGGAAAGAAAAATTTCTATTCATATTTTTTGCTCAGTTTTAATAGAGTTGCTTGATTGTTTTTGTTGATTTGCTGAGTTTTTTGTAAATTATGATTATCATCTCTTTGTCATTTGTTGCATGCAAATGTCTTCTCCAATTCTGTAGAATTGACTATTTGCTGTGTTGATTGTTTCCTTGGCTGGGCAATTTTTTTTTAACTTTATCTGGTCCCATTTGTTTATTTTTGTTGTTGCTATAATTGCCATTGGGGTCTTCATCATATATTGTTTGCTGAGCCCAATATCTTTAAAAGTTTTTCAGACACTTTCTTCTAGGATTGTTTTAGTTTTAGGACTTAGGTTTAAGGCTTTTATCAATCATGAGTTAATTTTTGTGAGTCATGAAAGGCATAGGTCCTGTTTCAGTCTTCTACATGTGACTATAAAGTTCTCTCAGCATTATTTATCATACAGGGATTTTTCTCCCCAGTGTATGTTTTTCTTTGCTTTGTTGAAGATCAGTTGACAATATGAGGCTGGTTTCAACTCTAGGTTCTGTGTTCTATTCCATAGGTCTGTCTTGCTATTTTTATGCCAGTGCCATGCAGTTTTGCTCAGTATGGCCTTGTAATATAGCCTGAAGTCTGGTAAAGTGATGACTCCAGATTTATTCTTATTTTTGGGATTGCATTGGCTATTTGGGTTTTTTTCTGATTCCATATGAAGTGTAGAACTAATTTTTCAAGATCTTAAAAGTATGACATTGTTATTTTAATGGAGATTGGATTGAATCTGTAAATAATTTTGAGTAGTATAGACATTTTAACAATGTTGGGTCTGCCAACCTATGAGCATGATATGTTCTTCCATCACTTGACATCATCTGCAATTTCTTAGTGTTTCATCGTTTACTCTATAGAAATCCTTCTCATCCTTTATTAAACATTAAACTTCAAGATAATTTCATTTTTTTTTTTTGACACAATGGTGAAGGGTATTGCATTTTTGATTTGATTCTCAGCTTGACTGTTGTTGGTGTATATGAAGACTACTGAGTTGTGTACATTAATTTTATATTCTGAGATATTGCTGTATACCTTTATGAGTCCCAAGAATTTCTGCCCTCTTTAATGTAATGTTTTGATTTTTTTTCTTGTGCATTTACTTGAATTCTTTGTAGATTCTGGTTATTAGCTCTTTATTAAATAGACAACATGAGAATGTTTTCTCCAAGTCTGTAGGTTGTCTGTTTGCTCTATTAATTATCTCTTTTGCTATGATGAAATCTTTTAATTTAATCAAGTTCCATTTATTTATTTCTATTACTGTTGTAATTATTCTTAGGTATTAGTCATAAATTCTTTGCTTAAGCTGATATCAAGAAGCATTTTTTCCCCACATTTTCTTCTAGAATTTTTAAATGTGACATGGAAAATATAGCAATATTAGTAGCAATGTAGTAAATAATTTTTATATATCTCATTTTTGATATTCTAAAATATACATTCAAGTGATTTTTCATAGAGGATATCTGAATATCTTAGATGAATGATAGTAATACATGATCAAGCATTTTTAAATATAGATGGTTTTTGCAACATTTTGAATTGTACTCATTGTTTTAGGCGAAAAGCAAGATTTATACCAGCTTTTATTTTTTATTTTATTTATTTTCTTTTATTTTTCAGTTTTTGGCCAGGGCTGGGTTTGAACCCACCACCTCTGGTATATGGGGCTGGTGCCCTACTCCTTGAGCCACAGGAGCCACCCAGTTTTTACTTTTTATAATGGATTTTGTTCTGATTGGTAAATGAATACTTTAAATGAATATTATTATTAAAATGGTATATTCTGCTATAACATAATGCATATCATGGTTGTCACATCTGGTATTATATATCAGAATAAGAAATAGTATTGACAATTAATATAATGCATAGAAAGCATTATTAGAAACATCTAATATACTATAAATTAGTGGTATATTTAATGAAATTTTAACATTCTAATTGGATTAAGTACAATACCTACTATGTAAAGTTGAATTAACATGTTTTTTGAGAGAAATTCTCTGGTTATGCTTGCTAGATACAAATTTATTTTTATATAGTAACATTTTGATAATTGCAAATAAACTAAGAGTATCTGTAACTTCTTGCTCATTTTGGAATATATGGGATATAAGTAATAACTGAAGTTTTCTTTCCCTTTGAGATCTAAATGATATTAGCTCAAGTATCCATTCCAGTGTCCCAATTCTTTTAATTCTAAATATTCTGTCATTATTATGACCCAAAGACAAAACTCAACCAGAATGCAAAATGTTTTCACAGACTGTTAACTTCACTGAAAATTTCTGGATAATTAGAACATGCCACATAAGTGTATGTAATAAAATTGTGAAATTCACATTTAAAGCATTCCTTTCTCAGAAGACTTTTTTAGCTGTCTTACTACTAAGAGTCTCTTAATGTACTATTACAGCCTATAATTATACATTATCTTTTCTTTTCTGTTTCTCTCAGATAGCACAGTAAAGTGTGCTTTTATGCTCATACTCATAATGTTAAGACATCACTCATCTACTCAATAGTGTGAAATAAACTATGTACAGTCAGATGGTAAAGATGTAATCATGTTTATTCATGTTTAACATAGAGGTGTTATTTTCTTACCATCTGGTACCAGAAGTCCCCTTAGAAAGATGAATAGCTGGAAAAATTATTTGATTTGTACTTTGAATTTAAGAATTATCTGAAGGACATCTAAAAAATGCACATGCCTGGACTCCAGTAGAGATGATTCTGTCAAAATTTTAGGGAGCAGAGTCCAAGAGATTTCTATCAACTGATTGTATGTAGTTTATTTCTTATTTTTTTCATTGTTGTCAGAATTATGATTTTTTTTGTTGATTTTTCTTTGAATTTTGGGTATGAATTATAAGATTTTATTGATTTTTTCTAATGTGTTATCCATGCATGCATTTTGACTAATATTTTTTTTTATTTTTTGCTTTGTTTTCAGTATTGTTCAAATAAGGAGTGCAAAGAAGTTAGGTTCCTGGTCAATACTACCTTGTGTGAAAATACTATGAATTGCAATAAACACGGAGTAAGTAATTGTTGTTTTTATTTAAAGTAGCATGCTTTTAACAATTTAATAAATAATTTGGGGTTAAAACTATTTTTTTGGTATTTTCATTCTATTTACTGTCATTTAATTATATGCAATTTATAACTTTGATCTTGTGTTCTTGTTTGGGATTCACTGAAGGTACAAAGAATTAGGTTACCCTGACTGCATTTTTTAGGCAAAGTCTCTCTTATAATTGTGTCCTGGCCCCGACTGAGAGGTGTGCCATACACTATGACCTCCCATCCCCCACCCTGCCCTCATTCCCTTCCCTCATTTTTCTACTGCCACCTTAAGAAACTTTCCAAACTATTTACTAGAGTAGATAAAGAGAAAACATTTAAGATGATTCTAGCTGTATAAAATGTTTGGTAAAAAGGTGAGGCAGGTGGAGGTACTGAACATACCAGAAGTCCTTTTATCACCATGTAACCAAAATGACCTGATTTTTATATAGAGAAGGCCAAAACTGGTACATAAAAGTCATTAGCATTTTCTTGGTAGTTTTCCAGGTTAATCTAGGGCCTGGGAAATTCTGTGATACTAGCAAGTAGAGGATAATTAGTGGCATATTACTGGTAATTACAAGGTATTTGGGCCTGGTTGTGGGGTAAATTGAAATATTTTTTTTTTTTTAAGAAATTGATTTGGCAAAAGAAACTACATGTACTTACTTTCCAAAATGTAGACATTTTTGAGGGAAAACTTGATGAATTTTTTGGTTGAAGGTAAATGACATACCCCATTGAATAATTTTAGACTATTCATTGGTATCCATTGAAAGCTACCTTTGTACAAAAATTATTTCATTTTTTGAATATTCTAGATTTGCAATAATTTTAACCATTGCCATTGTGACAAAGGATTTGCTCCTCCTGATTGCTCAGAGAAAAAAGGAGCATTTGGAAGTATTGATGATGGACATCAGCATAAGACTGGTTCGTATCTTTAAAAACTGTATTAATTAAGTACAGTATGTTAAGAGAATAAATTATAGGCTTTAAGCTAGATTGCAAAGCAACTAATGCTAATAAATGTGCCTTTATTTTACTTGTAAGAGCTAAAAAATGTGACAATGTTAACTAAGGAAAAGTGTACCCATTGTTAGACAATTTTTTTAATTAAATCATTACTGTGTACATTAATGCACTTATGGGATACAATGATGATTTGATTCTACAATGGAATGCTTACTTCAAACTAATTAACATGGCCATCACCTTACTTACTTATTTGTTGTGGTAAGATATTTATAATGATTTTTAAATGTACCATTGCATTATGCACATTAGGTGAGGTCCTACCAAAAACCTTCCTCCTCCCCATCTCCTCCCTCCCCTACCTTCTCCCTCCTCTTCCCACCTTCTTTCTGAACTATAGTTATGTTTTATAATTCATATGAATGTATAGGTGATTATATATTGGTTTCATAGAAGTATTGAATACATTGGATACTTTTTCTTCCATTCTTGAGATACTTTACTAAGAAGGATATGTTCCAGTTCCATCCAGGTAAACATAAAAGATGTAAAATCTCCATCTTTTTTTATGGCTGCCTAGTATTCCATGGTATACAGTATACCACAATTTGTTAATCCATTCATGGAATGATGGGCATTTAGGCTATTTCCACAACTTGGCAATTATGAAGTGGGCTACAATAAACATTCTGGTACAAATGTCTTTGTGGTAAAATGAGTTTGATTCCTCTGGGTAAATACCAAGTAATGGAATTTCAGGATCAAATGGAAGGTCAACTTTTAGTTTCTTGAGGATTCTCCTTACATATTTCAATACAGATAGTATTAGTGTAAAATACCACCAGCAGTGTGCAGAAGTATTTCCTTTTATCCACATCCATTCCAACATCAGCAGTTTTTTTTAATGAGGAGGCAATAATTTATTTATTTATTTACTTATTTTTATTATTGTTGGGGATTCATTGTGGGTACAAAGAACCAGGGTATATTGATTGCATTTGTTAGGTAAAGTCCCTCTTACAATTGTATACCACCACCAAAAGGTGTGTCACCCCTCCAATCCCACTCCCTTCTTCCTTCTCCCTGCTCTTCCCTTCCCATACTCCTCTCTCATTCCCTCTCTCTCCTCTCCCCTTCCCCCATCCCCCACCAGGTACTAGGTCATCAACTGTCCTCATATGAGAAATGAGTACACAGGATTCTTGCTTCTCCATTATTGTGATACTTTACTAAGAATAATATGTTCCACTTCCATTAAAGTCTCAATATTTTTTAAAGGCTGAAAACTATTCCATGATGTAAATATACCACAGCTTGTTAATCCATTCCTGGGTTGGTGGGCATTTACATTGTTTCCACATTTTGATGATTGTAAATTGAGCTGTGGTAAACATTCTAGGGTAGTTCTTAGTAACAGAAACAAATCCAGGGACATCAGCATACCAGACTTCAGGCTGTACTATAAGGCTATAGTGGTCAAAACAGCATGGTACTGGCACAAAAATAAAGACACAGACATTTGAAACTGAATAGAAAACCAAGTAATAAAACTAACATCTTACAGCCCCCTAATCTTTTTTTTTTTTTTAAATTAAATCATAGCTGTGTACATTAATTCTATCATGGGGTAAAGAGTGCTGTTTCTATATACAATTTGAAATACTTTCATCCAACTGGTTAATATAAACTTCATGTCATTTTCTTAGTTATTCTGTTAAGACATTTATATTCTACATTTAGAGAGATTCAAATGTACCCTTATAGGCTGAATCATTGGCATGATCTCACCAATCATGCTCCCTCCAGCCATCCTCCCTCCTCCCCTCCTTGCCCTCTCCCCTTTCCCCATTTTTTTGGGCTAAAATTGGATTATAGTTTTCCTATGAAAGCTATAAATTAGTTTCATAGTAGGACTGAGTACATTGGATACTTTTCCTTCCATTCTTGAGATACTTCGCTAAGAAGAATATTTTCCAGCTCCATCCATGTAAACATGAAGGAGGTAAAGTCTCCATCTTTCTTTAGGGCTGCACAGTATTACATGGTGTATATTTACCACAATTTATTGATCCATTCATGGGTCAATGGGCACTTGGGCTTCTTCAATGACCTAGCAACTGTGAATTGGGCTGCAATGAACATTCTGATATAAATATCTTTATTGTAGTGTGATTTTTGGTCTACTAAGATATATACCTAGTAGAGGAATTATAGGATCAAATGGAAGGTTTATCTTTAGTTCTCTAAGTGTTCTCCAGATGTCTTTCCAAAAAAAAAAAAGTATCATTTTGCAATCCCACCAGCAGTGTAGAGGTGTTCCCTTTTCTCCACAACCATGCCAGCATCTGTGATTTTGGGATTTTGGGATCTGGGCTAATCTTACTGGTGTTAAATGATATCTCAAAGTAGTTTTGATTTGCATTTCTCTGATGATTAAGGATGGTGAGCATTTTTTATATATCTGTGGGCTATGCACCCTGCGAGGGTGCCCGAGAGCAGGGAGCACCAGCAGCAGCATGGAATATGCAGCTCAAGCAGTTCTCCAGCTGCAGGGCTGGAACAGGGTGCTTGGTCCCACAGGGGTGGGGGAACCCTGCTCTTAGGCCTCATCTCTCTGTCTCTGCAGGCAAGGGAGGAAGGGTGAACCGGAAATTCAAATGGCAGTGAAAATGTTAGTTCGATTTTTCTGCCTGGCGATAGGGTGTTCTGACTCTCAGAAGGGTCCCTCTAGGGGAGTAGACCCTACTTCCTGTAGCTCTCACATGTCAGGTGAGATGATAGGTCCTCAGTTCACCTCTTGCCTGTAGGAAACTTACAGGAACAGGCGAAGAGAAAACAAAGAGAAAAAAAATAAAATACAATTTTCTTGGGGGAGGGGATGGACACTTTTCCTTTGTGATGTGTTATGTACCTGTAGATTGCTTTCTAAGAGTTGCAACTTGCCTTAGCAGGGGTGTCTGCAGATGTCGCTCTTCAGTCTCAGCTGGTCTCCTAGTCTTCAAGTTATATGGGTATTTTCTGGACTTTACCCTTCGCTCTGGATGGGAACTTCTGTCAAAGGCTGGTACCTGTTGGCCATCTTGCCCCTTCCCCCTAGCCGCCTAATCTTTGATAAACCAAAAAAGAACATACTCTAGGGGAAAGAATCTCTGTTCAGTAAATGGTGCTGGGAGAATTAGATATCCACATGTAAAAGACTGAAACTGGACCTGCACCTTTTTCTACTCACAAAAATTGATTCGAGATGGATAAAAGACGTAAATTTAAGGGAGGAAATGAAGGGGGGGTCAAGATGGCTGACAGGCACCAGTCTCCGACAGAAGCTCCTGTTCAGAGGAAAGGATAAAGTCCAGAGAAACCCCCAACAAAGTCAAAAACTGGGAGCCCAGCTGAGAGAGGAGTGATACCAACAGGACACCTCTTCTGAAACAGGCGGAGACTCCTAGAGGACAATCCACAGGTACATAAATCACCCCAAAGGAATAGCGCCCATCCCCTCCCCCAAGAAAGGTGTGCTTTTCCTTTGTTTCCTCTTCAACCGCTCCTCCGAGTCTCCTACAGGCTACTGATAAACTGAGGACCTATTCTCTCACTCCAGGAGTGAGAGCTGCTAACAGGGAAGTTTACTACCCTGGAGGAACCCAGTTGAGACTCAGAACACCCTCCCCCAGGCAGAAAAGTGGAACTGGCCTTTGCACTACCATTTTGAGTTTCCAGTCCACTCTCCCTTCCCTTGCCGGCAGAGACAGGGAGAGGAGCCCCAGGACCAGCATCCACCCACCCTTTCAACACCAAGACCCTGCCCCAGTCCTTCACTGGGAGAACTGCTTGATCCACACTTTCTTCGTGCAAACAGACTACCCTCAGTCAGCGCATTCTGCGCTCAGCTGTCTCCCCAGCTACTATCTGCAGTTCCCGAGACCTAGGTGCCCGTGACCAGGATTGATGCCCGGACAGGAAGGGCTACACACCCTGCCAGGCATCTGCCTCTGGGGCTTTGGTGGCCCTTGATGGCAATTGACTTCTGCTGGGTGGGGTCACTGAGCCCCGCCTGCCTCCTGGAGCCTTGCTGGCCTGCGGCTGCCATTGAACCTGCTGGGAAGGGTCGTGAAGTCCCACCAGCTTCTTGTCTGCCTCCAGGGCTTTGGCAGCAGGTGAGGGCAATTGACTTCTGCTACAGCAGGTCGAGCAGCTGCGCGTCTGCCTCCTGGGGCCCCCTGGCCCTGGATCACCACTAGCTCCCGCCTGAGAGGGTCGCACCGTCCTGCCAGTCACGCGCCAGCCTCCGGGGCTTTGGTGGCCATGGAGGGGAACTGACTTCTGCAGGGTGGGTTGCGCAGTTTCGCGCCCGCCCCCCCACGCCCGGCTTGTTGGCTGGCAGTTGCCAGCAGCTCCTGCCGAGGAGGGTCATGCCATCCCGCCAGTGGCGTGCCCCCTCTGGGGCTTTGCAGCCTGTGAGGGCAGCTGACTTCTGCAGGAGCAGGTTGCGCAGATGTGCACCTGCCTCCCGGGTCCTCCCAGCACGCGATCACCACCAACTCCTGCCCGATAGGGTTCCGCCATCCTGCATTTGGGGCTTTGGTGGCTTGCAAGGACAACTGACTTCTCCTGGAGCAGGTCGCGCAGCCACGCACACACCTCCGGGGGCCTTGCCAGCTTGCGGTTGCCAGCAGCTCCTGCTTGGGAGGGTCACGCCATCCCGCCAGGGTGCATCTGCCTCCGGGGCTTTGGTCGTCAGTAAGGACAACTGACCTCCACAGGGGCAGGTTGCGCCTGCCTCCCAGGGCCTTGATGGCTACACTGACTCCTGCAGGGGTGGGCTGCATCACCCCGCCTGCTGGTCCCGCCTCCCTGGGTCTTGCTGGGTTGTGCCCAGAAGAAAACTAGAAGCAGCCACTGGCAGAGAAGTTTTAGGGACGGTTTCGAAAGGTGTAAATTCAACATGGGACGGAATCAGCAGAAAAACTCTGGCAACCAGAATAACCAGAGTAGATTAATTCCCCCAAAGAAGTATGGGGTAGACACAATGGAAGACCCACTACATAAACAGATATCTGAAATGTCAGAAATTAAGTTCAGAATCTGGATAGGGAGTAAGATCAACAGGTTGGAGGAAAAGAGGGAACTAGAATTTCAAATCATTCAAAAGCTGTCCCAGGAATTCAAAGATTTCAAAGATAAAATGATCAAGGATTATGATACTCTGAAACAAGAGGTTGCAGATTTGAAGAGCATCGTTGAATCCCTCCGTCAGAGGATGGATGAGGCAGAAGATATGATCTCTGACACTGAAGACAAAGACTTTGAACGCACCCAGACTTCCAAAGATTTTGACAGATGGAGAACAAAAACAGATCTCTCACTCAGAGAGATCTTGGATAATTTGAAGAAAACTAATATTAGACTTATAGGAATCCCTGAAGGTGACGAAGTTGCCTCACAAAACACAGAGGCACTCTTTAATGAAATTATGAAAGAGAACTTTCCAGACATGCCAAGGGACCCTGAAATTCAGATAGCAGACAGCTTCAGAACCCTAGCATGACTCAACCCAAACAAGACATTCCCCAGGCATATCATAATCAACTTCACTAAAGTTAACATGAAAGAGAAAATCCTGAAAGAAGCTAGACACAAGAAAACATTAACCTACAAGGGGAAGAATATTAGAATGACTACAGATCTCTCTGCTGAAACCTTTCAGGCTAGAAGAGGGTGGTCATCAACCTTCAACCTCCTAAAACAAAACAACTTTCAACCCATAATCCTCTATCCAGCCAAACTGAGCTTTATTTATGATGGAGAAATTAAATACTTTAATGATATTCACATGTTGAAGAAATTTGCCATTACTAAACCAGCCCTCCAGGATATCCTCAAACCTATCCTCCATAAGGTTCAATGCAATCCTCCACCACATGAATAAACCCACCCAGAAAATTTTGGGTAAATTTCAATCTCCACAGTGACAAAAGGATCAAAGATGTCTAATGAACCTTCAAAAAACTCGACACCCAAAATTATGCCAGGATTATCAATAGTCTCAATCTATGTAAATGGCTTAAACTGCCCTCTAAAGAGACACAGGCTGGATGACTGGATACAAAAACTCAAGCCATATATCTGTTGCCTGCAAGGAAGACAGCTTATTTCAGAACCTCTGGGACACCGCAAAGGCAGTCCTAAGAGGGATATTTATCGCACTGCAAGCCTTCCTCAAAAAAAAAAAAAAAAA
>NW_003852679.1:69036-83982 GCF_000181295.1 Otolemur garnettii
TGAATTTGTCTGAAGGTTGAATATAAATGTCTTAACACAACAATTATGAGAAGGACATGATGGCTATGTTAGCCAGTTGGATGAGAGTTTTCCAAACTGCATATGGAAGCAACACACTGTATCCTATGATAGAATTAATGTACACAATTATAATCTAATAAAAAAAATAAGGGAGGAAAAAAAAGGGAGGAAGTGATAAAAAATCTCAAAGAAAGCACAGAAAAACACTGGTAGATATAGGCCTGGGGAAAGACTTAATGAAGAGGACTCTAGGGGCAACAACAAAATTAAACAAATGTGACTTTAATTGAAAAGCTTCTGACAGAAACCAAAGCAAATAAACAACCTACACAATGGTAAAGGATATTTGCATATTTTGAATCAGACAAAAACTTAATAACTATGATCTACAAAGAGCTCAAATTAATCATTATTAAGAAAGCCAATGATCCCTTATATCAATGGGCAAGAGAGAGAACAGATACTTCTCTAAAGACAGATGAATGGCTAACAAACATATGAGAAAATGCTCATCATCCCTAATTATTAGAGAAATGCAAATCAAAATAACCCTGAGATATCATCTAACCCCAGTGAGAATGACCCACATCACAAAATTTCCAAACTGCAGATGCTGGCATGAATGTGGAGAGAAGGGCACACTTTTACACTGCTGGTGGGAGTGGAAACTAATACAACCTTTTAGGAAGGAAGTATGGAGAACCCTCAAATAACTCAAGCTAGACCTCCCATTTGATCCTGCAATCCCTTACTGGGCATCTACCCAGAAGGAAAAAAAAATTCTTTCAACATAAGGACACTTGCATAAAACTGCTTATAGCATTGGCAGTTTTGAAACTTTGTGATGTGCGCTAGTCTTACTGAAGTTATGTGTTATCTCAAAGTGGATTTTATTTACATTCTCTTATGATTAAAGCCAATGAGCATGCTTTCATGTGTTTGTAGGCCATGTGCTTGTTTTCTTCAGAGAAGCTTCTGTTCAACTCACTTTTCCACAAAGAGGGTGTTGTTTGTTCTTTTCTTATTGATTAACTTAAGTCCTCTGTAGATTCTAGTTATCAGAGCTTTGTCAGAATTACAACATGCAAAAATTTTCTCTCATTCTGAAGGCTATCTGTTTTCTTTAGTTGTAGTGCTTTTAGCTGTGCAGATTTTTAGTTTGATCTTGTCACATTAATTAATTATTTGTGTTTGCTTCCATTGACAAGGGAGTATTCCTCAAAAATATTTACCCAATCCAATATCTCCAGACATTTTGCTTGGACTCTCTTATAGTATTTTACAGTTTCATGTTTTAAATTTATATCTTTTATCCAGTGAGAATCAATTTTTGTCAATGATGAAAGGTGAGTGTCCAGTTTCAGTCTTCTACAGGTTGTCGCCAGTTCTTCTAGTGCCATTTGTTAAATAGGAAATATTTTCCCATATATATGTTTTTGACAGGCTTATAAAAGATCAAATGATGATAAGTGGCTAAGTTCATCTCTTTGTTCTGTATTCTGTTCCATGTATCTTCCTCTCTACTTTTGTAAGAGTACCATGTTGTTTTGAGCACTATAGATTTATAGTATAGCCTGAAGTCTGGTAATGTAATACCTCCTGATTTGTTTTTAATTTCTGAGTAATGTATTGACTATTCAAGGATTTTTCTCATTCCATATAAAATGAAGTACTATTTTTCATGATCTTTAAAGTATGACAATGGTGCTTTCATAGGGATTGCATTAAATCTTACTTGGGGTGGTATGGATATTCTAACAATGTTTATTATTCCCATTCATGAGCATGGTATGTTTTTACATATGTTAACATATTCAGCTATTTCTTCTCTCAGAGTTTCATAGTTCTCTCTCTCTCTCTCTCTTTTTTTTAATATGGAACGCTTCATGAATTTGCATGTCCTCCTTTCACAGGGGCCATGCTAATCTCTGTATCCTTCCAATTTTAGTATATGTGCTGCTGAAGCAAGCACTCATAGTTCTCTTTACAGAGATTTTTCACATCCTTTGTAAGGTAAATTCCCAAATATTTCATCTTCTTTGATACTACTTTAAAAATAATGGAGCCCTTGACTATATTTTCAGCTTGACTATTGTTGGTACATATAAAATCTACTGGTTTGTAAGTAATGATTTTGCATCCTGAGACACTGCTGTATTCCTTAATCACTTCTAAGAGTTCTGTAGTTTAGTCCCTGGGGTTTCCAGGTATAAAATCGTATCATCTGCAAAGAGTGAGAGTTTTATCACCTCTGAGCCCATCTGGATACCCTTTATCACCTTCTCTTGCTTGATTGTGATACTAAGAATTCCATTACTATGTTAAATAGCAGTGAAGAATATGGGCATCCTTGTCTACTTCCAGATCTGAGTGGAAATGTTTTCAATTTTACTCTATTCAATATGATATTGGCTGTGGGTTTGCTATAGTTGGCCTTTATCAGTTTAAGAAATGACACATCTAATCCTATTTTCTTAAGTATTCTGATCACAAAAGGGTATTGGATATTATCAAAAGCTTTTTCTGCATTAATTGAAAGAATCATATGGTTTTGGTTTGTTATGTTATTTATATTTATACATATGTTGAACCAACTTTGTAACCCTGGAATAAAACCAACTTGATAATTGTGTATATATTTTTTTGAGTTGTTGAATTCTCTTTGCTAGGATCTTATTGAATATGTTTGCATCAATATTCATTAATGATAATGAAATTTTCTTTCTTTTTTGGGTCCTTTCCTGGTTTATGGATAAGAGTAATATTTGCTTCATAGAATGTGTTGGGAAGTATTCCTTCTTATTTTATGTTTTAGAAAATGTTATGTAATATAGGTACTAGTTCCACTTTAAAGGGTTAGTAGAATTCTGATTTGAAGTCACCTGGTCCTGGAGTTCTTTTTTTGGAGATTTGGCATAGCTGATGCTATTTCAGTGCTTGATATAGGTGTATTCAAAATTTCTAATTCTTTCTGGCTGAGTCTAGGAAGTTTGGGTGCTTCCAGGTGTTGATGCATTTGCTTCAGATTTCTATATTTCTGAGAATAGAGTTTTTTTGTTGTAGCTATTAAGGAGTTTTTGGATTTTGAAGTGTCTATTGTTATTTCTCCTTTATTATTTCTGATTGACAATGTTAGATAGTTTATATTTCTGTTTCTATGTAGGTTGGCTAAGGTTTATCAATTTTGTTAATCTTTTCAAAATGAAATCTTTTTGTTTTGTTGATTTTCTGAATGATTCTTTTGTTTTCAATTTCATTAAATTCTTCTATAATTTTGGTTATTTCTTTTCTTCTGCAGGATTTGGGGTTGGAGTGATCTTCCTCTTCCAGGTGCTTGAGATGAGCTCATTAAGTTGACTTCCTCATTTTTTTTTTCTATGAGACAGAGTCTCACTTTGTCATCTTCAGTTGAGTGTCATGGCATCACAGCTCACAGCAATCTCCAGGTCTGGGGCTTAGACGGTTCTCTTGCCTCAGCCTCCCAAGAAGCTGGGACTACAGGCACCTGCCACAATGCCTGGCTATTTTTTTTTTTGCTGCAGTTTGGCTGGGGATGGGTTCAAACCCACCCCCCTCAGTATATGGGGCCAGCATCCTACTCACTGAGCCACACATCTGCCCTCTTTTAGTTTTCTTGATGAAGCCTTGAAACACTATAAGTTTTCCTCTTAGGACTACCTTTGTATTATTTCATAGGTTTTGATACTTTGTGTTTCTTCATTATAATTTTGTTCCAAAAATTTGATGTTTTCCTTCTTAATCTCATCTTTGACCTAGCTATCATTTAACATAGGTTATTTAGTTACCATGATTTTGAGTATGAAGATTCCTATTGCTGTTGTGTTCAACTTTTATCCTATGATTTTCTTTGAAGATACAAGGAATAATTTCTAATATTTTAATTTTGCTGAGGTTAGACTTGTGTCTTAAGATATGATTAATTTTGAAAGATGATTTCATATGAAAGCTATAAATTAGTTTCATAATAGGGCTGTGTACATTGGATAATTTTTCTTCCATTCTTTTGATACTTTGCTAAGAAGAACATTTTCCAGCTCCATCCACATAAACATGAAGGAGGTAAAGTCTCCATCTTTCTTTATGGATGCATAGTATTCCATGGTATACATATACCACAGTTTATTGATCCATTCATGGATCGATGGAAACTTAGGCTTCTTCCATGACCTGGCAATTATGAATTGGGCTACAATAAACATTCTGATACAAATATTTTTGTTGTAATTTGGTTTTTGGTCTTCTGGATATCTACCTAATAAAGGAATTTCAGGATCAAATGCCAGGCCTATTTTTAGTTCTCTAAGTGTTCTCCAGAGGTCTTTCCAAAGGGTATGTATTGGTTTGAATTCCCACCAGCAGTGCAGAAGTCTTCCCTTTTATCCATATCCATGCCAGCATCTCTGGTTTGGGGATTATGTGATATGGGCTAATCTTACTGGAGTTAGGTGATATCTCAAAGTAGTTTTGATTTACATTTCTCTGATGATTAAGGATGGTGAGCATTTTCTCATATATCTGTAGGCCATGTCCCTATCTTCTTTAGAGAAATTACTCTTCAAGTCCCTTGCCCACCCTGAGATGGGATCACTTGTTCTCTTCTTACTGATACATTTGAGTTCTCTATGGATTCTGGTTATTAAACTTTTGTCAGAGAAATAACCTGCAAATATCTTCTCCCATTCTGAGGGCTGTCTGCTTGCTTTACTTAACGTGTTCTTGGCTGTGCACAAGCTTTTTAGTTTGATCAGTTCCCAATAGTGTATTTTTGATGTTGCTTCAATTGCCCTGGGGGTCCTCCTTGTAAAATTCACTGAGCCTTATTTCTTCAAGTGTTTTCCCTACACTTTCTCCTAGTACTTTTATGGTTTCATGTCTTAAGTTTAAATCTTTAATCCAGTGAGTCTATCTTAGTAAATGGTGAAAGGTGTGGGTCGAGTTTCAGTCTTCTACAGGTTGCCAGCCAGTTCGCCCAGCACCATTTGTTAAATAGGGAATCTTTTCCCCACTCAATGTTTTTAATTGGCTTGTCAAAGATCAGGTAATGGTAAGTAGCTGAATTCACCTTTTGGCTCTCTATTCTGTTCCATACATCTACCTCACTATTTTTGTGCCAGTACCATGCTGTTTTAATCACTATCAATTTATCATATAATGTGAGGTCTGGTAGCATGATTCCTCCTGTTTTGTTTTTATACCTGAGTAATGTCATGGCTATTCAAGTTTTTTATGATTCCATATAAAATGAAGTATTATTTTTTTAAGATTTTAAAAATATGACAGTGGAGTTTTAATAGGGATTGCATTAAAATTATATATTGCTTTGGGTAATATGGAAATTTTAACAATGTTGATTCTTCCTAGCCATGAGCATGTTTTTCCATTTGTTAACATTTTCAGCTATTTCTTTCTTAGAGTTTCATAGTTCTCTTTATAGAGATCTTTCACATCCGTTGTTAACTCCCAAATATTTCATCTTCTTTGGCACTACTGTGAACAGAATAGAGTCCTTAACTGTTATTTCAGCTTGGCTGCTGTTGGTATATATAAAGGCTACTGATTCATGAGTATTGAATTTGTAACCTGAGATGCTGCTGTATTCCTTGATCACTTCTAGGAGTTTTGCAGTTGAATCCCTGGTGTTTTCCAGATATACAATCATATCATCTGCAAAAAGTGAAGGTTTAATCTATTCTGACCCCATATGGATGTCCTTATTCACATTTTCTTCCCTAATTGCAATGGCTAAAACTTCCATTACAATGTTAAAGAGCAATGGAGACAATGGGCAACCTTGCCTGGTTCCTGATCTGAGTGGAAATTATTTCAATTTAACTTTGTTGATTACAATATTGGCTGTGGGTTTGTTGTAGATGGCCTCTATCAGTTTAAGAAATGTCCCTTCTATACCAATTTTCTTAAGTGTTCTGATCATGAAGGGATGGTGGATATTATCAAATGCTTTTTCTGCATCAATTGAGAGAATCGTATGGTCTTTATTTTTTAATTTGTTTATGTGATGAATTATATTCATAGATTTACATATGTTGAACCATCCTTGAGATCCTGGGATAAAACTCACGTGGTAATGGTGTATAATTTGTTTGATGTGTTGCTGGACTCTGTTTGTCAGGATCTTGTTGAATAATTTTTGCGTTAATATTCATTAGTGATATTGGTCTATAATTTTCTTTTTGTTGGGTCTTTTCCTGGTTTGGGTATCAAAGTGATGTTTGTTTCATAGAATGTGTTGGGTAGTATTCTGTCTTTTTATATATTTTGGAAAAGATTAAGTAATATAGGTAGTAGTTCCTCTTTGAAGGTTTGGTAGAATTCTGATGTGAAGCCGTCTGGTCTCAGACTTTATTTTAGAGAGATTTTGTATAGTTGATACTATTTCAGATCTTGATATAGGCCTGTTCAACATTTCCACTTCATTCTGGCTAAGTCTTGGGAGGTGGCATGCTTCCAAGTATTGGTCGATTTCCTTCAGATTTTTATATTTCTGGGAATAAAGTTTCTTGTAGTATTCATGGAGGATTTTTTTGATTTCTAAGTGGTTTGTTATTTTATCTATACCATTTCTGATTTATGAGATTAGAGATTTTACTCTTTTTTCTTGGTTATTTTGGCCAAAAGTGTATTCATTTTGTTGAACTTTTCAAAAAACAACTTTTTGTTTTATTGATCTGTTGTATAATTCTTTAGTTTTCAATTTCATGTAATTCTGCTCTAATTTTGGTTACTTCTTTTCCTCTTGTAGATTTGGGATTGGAGTGTTCTTCCTTTTCCAGTTGCTTGAGATGTCCCATTAAGTTGTTACCTTCCTCTCTTTCCATTCTCTTGAGCAAGGTTTGCAATGCTATAAATTTCCCTCTTATGACTGCCTTTGTGGTATCACAGAGTTTCTGATAACTCATGTTTTCATTACCGTTTTGTTCTAAAAATTTGCTAATTTTCTTCTTGATATTGTCTTTGACCCTTCTATCATTCAGCATAAGGTTACCTAGCTTCCATGTTTTTGTATAAGACTACAGATTCCTGTTGTTACTGAGTTCAACTTTTATTCCATGATGTTCAAGGAAGATGCATGGAATAATTTCTATTCTTTTAAATTTACTGAGGTTAGACTTATGACCTAAGATGTGATCAATTTTGGAGTATGTTGCGTGGACCAATGAGAAAAATGTGTATTGAGTTTGTTAGGATGTAATGTTCTATAGATGTCTGTTAGGTCCAAAATTGAATAGTTAAATTTAAATCTAAAATTTCTGTGCTAAGCTTCTTATCAGAGGATCTGTCCAATGCTGCCAATGAGTTTTAAAAGCTCTGACTATGATGGAATTTGGAGAGATCAATTTGCTCATGGCTGTTAGAGTGTCTCTCATAAATTGAGGTGCATTCCGGTTGGGTGCATAGATATTGATAATTCAGATCTTGTCATATTGAGTGTTACCCATAACAAATATAAAATGGCCATCCTCATCCTTGCTAACTTTTGTTGGTTTAAACCCAATTGTATCTAGGTATAAAATTGCAACACCTGCTTTTTTCTGCTTTCCATTTGCCTGGAATATAGATGACCATCCCTTCACCCTGAGTCTATATTTATGTTTTAAAGTAAGATGTGATGTGATTCTTGAATACAACAGATGTCCGGTCTGAGTTTTTGTATCCAATCAGCCAATCTGTGCCTTTTTAGAGGACAATTTAAGCCATTCACATTGATCTAAATTATTGATAAGCCTGGTAAAATTTTGGGCATTGAGTTGCTCAAAAGTCCAGTAGACATTTTTAATCCTTTCACCACTTTGGAAGTTGCAATTTGATCAAAAGTTTCTGATTGAGTTTACTTTTGTGGTAGGTGATTGCACTGGTCATTATAGAAGATAGGTTTGAGAATTTCCTGGAGAGCTGGTTTAGTTATGGCAAATTTCTTCAACATGTGAATGTCTTTAAAGTATTTAATTTCTCCATCATGGATGAAACTCAGTTTCGCTGGATACAGGACTTTGGGTTGAAAGTTATTTTGTTTTAGGAGATTAAATTTGATGACCATCCTCTTCTAGCCAGAAATATTTCAGCAGAGAGATCTGCAGTCATCCTAATACTCTCCCCCTTGTAGGTTATGTTTTTCTTACATCTAGCTGCTTTCAGAATATTCTCTTTCATATTAACTTTAGTGTAGTTAATTACAATGTGCCTAGGAGAATGTCTTGTTCAGGTTGAGTTGTGCTGGGGTTCTGAAACTATCTGCTATCTGAATTTCAGAATGTCTTGGCATGTCTGGAAAGTTCTCTTTCATAATTTCATGAAGAATCGCATCTGTGTTTTTGAAGAAACTTTGTCACTTTCAGGGATTTCTATAAGACGAACATTAGTTTTCTTCGAATTATCCCAGAGCTCTCTGAGTGAAAGGTCCATTTTTATTTTCCATTTCTTTTCATCTTTGAGATTTTGTGCTTAGTCAAAAGCTTTGTCTTCATTGTCAGAGCTCCTTTCTTCTGCCTGTTCCATTCTGTTACCGAGGGATTCTACCATATTTTTCATATCTTTGGGGCTGCAAGCTCTTGCCTCAATGTTTCAAAATCTTTGATCATTTTATCTTTGAAATTATTGAATTTTTGAGACACGTTTTGAATAATTTCTTGAAATTCTAGTTCCCTCCTTTCCTTCACTCTGTTAATCTTATTTGCTATCCAGATTCTGAACTCTATTTCTATTATCTCAGCCATCTGTTTGTGGATGAGATCTTCAATTGCTTCTGCCCCATACTTCCTTCCTTTGGGGACTTGATCTACTCTGGTTATTTTGGTTACCAGAGTTTTTCCACTGATTCTGCCCCATGGTGAATTTGCACCATTTGGAGACCATCCCCAAACCGTTCAGTGTGTGGTTTCCACTGGACAAGATGCTGGCTTCTGGTTTCCAGGAGAGATAGGGTGTGTCTGTCCAGAAAAGACTCAGGGATTTGAGCCTTAGTGTTCTAGGTGCTGTGGCTGCAGCTGTTCACCTCCAGCTACTGCCATGCCTGTGTGGTTACCTCTCAACTAATTGTTTCTTGCATTTCTCGGGCCACTAGGCCTGGTGGGCCAGGAATGCATGGGTCGATCAGTCCTGGGGCACCCCTGTCAGGTTCTGCAGGTGGCAGCCAAGCGGTGGCACCTGCACAGGGGACGTGGGGTCAAACAGTCCTCGGTGTCCCCTGCTTGAGTGTCCAGAGCTGGTGGCCAAGTGGCAGTAGCCATGCAGGTTGAACAGACCTGGCCACTCAGGTTCCTGGGACTAGTGGCGAAGCGGTGACAGCCGCATGGGGGCTGCACAGGTCAAACAGTCCTGCAAAGCTCTGTCAGGTGCCCAGGGTGCAGTGGCCAAGCAGTGGCAGCCTAAGGGTACACATGGGTGGAACAGTCAATTGTGTTCCTGGCTTGGGTGCTGGGGGTGGTGGACAAGCTATGGCAACTGTGGGGGGACGCACAGGTCAAACACTCCTCAGGGTGCTCTGCTTCGCTGCACGGGGATGGCGGCTGAGCAGTGGCAGCTGCATGGGGGTTGTGCAGGTCAAACAGTCTTGGACATGCCTCACTCTGATGCCCAGGGGCAGTGGCCCAGGGTGCACCCTGCTTGGGTGACCTGGGGTGGCTAGCAAGGGGCAGCAGCAGTGCAGGTTGAAAAGCCTTCAGTGCAGAGTGGGAATTATGCATGGATCAACAGTCCTGTGGTGCCCCTTTCAGGCGCCCAGGGCGGTGGTCAAGTGGCAGTAGCCATGTGGGGGAGGGATGTACAGGTCTACTAATCCTTGGCACGCACTGTTTGGGTGCTGAGGGGGGCAGTGATAGCCATGTGGGTGGAACAGTCTTTGGCATTTGTGCTGGGGTTGGCAGCCGAGCAGTGACAGCTGTGTGGGTCAAACATTCTGGGGTGTTCCCCACTCTGGTGCCCTGGGGGGGCAGCCAAGTGGTGGCAGCTGCATGGGGGACGTGCAGGTCAAACGGTACTTGGTACACTCTGCTCAGGTGCCTGGGGGTGGCAGCCAAGCAGTGGCAGCTGGTGGGGGGACACACAGCTAAAGCAGTTCTCTGGCTGCAGAGCTGGGATAGGGGCTGGGTCTCACAGGGGTGGGGAAATGCTGTTCTTCAGCCTCCTCTCACTGTCTCTGCAGGCAAGAGGGGAAGGGTGGACTGGGAATTCAAAATGGCAGTGAAATGTTAGTTCGATTTTTCTGCCTGGCTAGAGGGTGTTTGGAGTCTCAGCAGGGTCCCTCGAGGGGAGTAGACCCCACTTCCTGTAGCTCTTACAGGTGAGGCAAGACAATAAGTCCTCAGTTCACTGCTCACCTGTAGGAAACTCACAGGAGCAGACAAAGAGAAAAAACACAACTTTCTTGGGGGAGGGGATGGACACCCTTCCTTCGGAATGTACTATGTACCTGTAGATTGCTTTCTAGGAGTCGCAGTTTGCGTCAGCAGACCTGTCCTGCAGATATCACTCTCCTCTCTCTGCTGGGCTCCTAGTCTTCAACTTTGTGGGGTATTTTCTGGACTTTATTCCTCCCTCTGGATGGGAGCTTCTGTCAAAGACTGTTACCTGTTGGCTGTTTTGCTTGTCTCCTTACCTCTGCTGAAACTTTTCAAGCCAGAAGAGGATGGTCATCATCATTTACTCTCCTAAAACAAAACAATTTTAAACCCAGGGTTCTGTATCCAGCTAGACTTGAGTTTCATTTATGATGGAGAAATTAAATACTTTAATGACATTCACATGTTGAAGAAATTTGCCATAACTAAAGCAGGTCTCCAGAATATTCTCAGACCTATCCTCCACAATGACTAGCACAATGCTCTACCACCAAAGTAAACTCACTCAGAAACTTTTGATCAAATTCCAACTTTCTCAGTGGTGAAAGGATTAAAAATGTCCATTGGACTTTTGAAAACTTCAATACCCAAAATACAACTAGACTTATCAATACTCTCAATTAATATGAATAACTTAAATTATTCTCTAAGGAGACATAGGTATGCTGACTGGATATAAAAACTCAGGCCATATATCTGCTGCATACAATAACTCATCTTACCTTAAAAGAAAAATATAGATAATATAGGGTGAAGGGATGGTCATCTATAATTTAGGTAAATGGAAATCAGAATAAAGCACATATTGCAATTTTATTTTCAGATACAAGAGTCTTTAAACCAACAAAAGTAAGGAAAGATAAGGATGGTCACTTCATATTTGTTGAGGGAAACACTCCACATGATGAGAGTTCAATTATTAACATTTATGCACCCAACCAGAATGTGGCTCAATTTTTAAGAGACTCTAATAAACATGAGCAACTTGATTTCCTACAGCACCTAATAGAGATTTTAACACCCCTTTGGCAGTGTTGGGTAGATCCCTCAATAAGAAACTAAGCAAAAAAATTTTAGACGTAAAATTTAACCATGCAACAATTGGATTTAACAAACATCTACAGAACATTTCATCCTAACAAAACTGAATACCCATACTTCTCATCAGCCCATGAATCATCCTCCAAA
Source organism: Otolemur garnettii (assembly GCF_000181295.1). NCBI lineage: Eukaryota > Metazoa > Chordata > Mammalia > Primates > Galagidae > Otolemur > Otolemur garnettii. Next base: position 80,622 of record NW_003852679.1, read on the forward strand.
ATTGATCACATCTTAGGTCACAAGTCTAACATTAGCAAATTTAAAAAATAGAAATTATTCCTTGCATCTTCTTGGACCATCATGGAATAATATTTGAACTCAGTAACAACAGGAATCTGTGTACTCACTCAAAGACATGAAAACTAATAATGTTATGCTAAATGATAGCTGGGTCATAGATGACATTAAGAAAGAAATTACCAAGTTTTTGGAACCAAGTGAAAATGAAGACATGAATCACCAGAACCTGTGGTATACTGCAAAGGTAGTCCTAAGAGGGAAATTTATAGCATTCCAAGCCTTCCTTAAGAAAATGGAAAGAGAGGGAGTCAACAACTTAATGGGACATATCAAGCAAGTGTATTAGGAGGAACATTCCAACCCCAAAACCAGCAGAAGAAAAGAAATAACAAAAATTGAGCAGAATTAAGTGAAATCAAAAACCAAGAATGATAAAACAGATCAATTAATCAAAAAGTTGGTTTTTTGAAAAGATTAATAAAATAGATAAACCTTTGGCTAGCCTAACTAGTAATAAAAGAGTAAATTCTATAATTTTATCAATCAGAAATGACAGAGATGAAATAACAACAGACTCCTCAGAAATTCAAAAAAATTCTTAATGAATATAAAAACCCCTCTATTCTCAGAAATATGAAAATCTGAAGGAAATAGACCAATACTTGGAAGTATTTGCAAAGCTTTAGGAGAAAAGCCACAGTCACCAGTCCCAGCTGTTTGGCAGAAGGCTGGTTAATCACTACTCTGGGAGCTCCCAATCTGATTTCACCTTACCTGCTCAGAAATACGCCACCTTCCTAGACATAGCCAGAAAGAAGTGACATGTTGAACAGGCCTATATCAAGTCCTGAAATACGACATGAAATCTCCCCAAAAGGAAAAGTCTGGGACCAGATGCCTTCACACCAGAATTCTATCAAACCCTTAAACAGGAACTAGTACTTAATCTTTTCCAAAACATAGAAAAAGAAGGAATACTTCCCAACACGTTCTATGAAGCAAATATATTACTTAACATTTTCCAAAATATAGAAAAAGAAGGAATACTTCCCAACACATTCTATGAAGCAAATAACACCCTGATCCCCAAACCAAGAAAATACCCAATAAGAAAAGAAAATTATAGACCAATGTCTTTAATGAATATTGATGCAAAAATATTCAATAAGATCCTAGCAAACAGAATCCAGCTACACATCAAACAAATTATATACCATTACCAAGTGGCTTTTATCCCAGGTCTCAAGGTTGGTTCAAACTACATAATTCTATAAATATAATACATCACATAAATTAAACTAAAAAACAAAGACCATATGATTCTCTCAATTGATGCAGAGAAAGCTTTTGATGATGTCCAGCATCCTTTTATGATCAAAACACTTAAGAAAATAGGTATATAAGGGATATTTATTAAACTGATAGAGGCCATTTACCAGCAAACACGCAGCCAATATTATTTTGAATGAAGTGAAATTGATAACATTTCCACTCAGATCAGGAACCAGACAAGATTGACCATTGTCCCCACTGCTTTGTAATTGTAATAGAAGTTCTAACCATTGCGATCAGGCAAGAGAAGGCGATCAAGGGTGTCTATATAGGGTCAGAGGAGGTCAAACTTTCACTATTCACAGATAATATGTTTGTATACCTGGAAAACCTGAAAGACTCAACTAAAAAACTCTTAGTAGTGATCAAGAAATACAGTAGCGCCTCAGGATACATAATCAATACTCACAAATCATTAGTTTTTATATATACTAATAATAATCAAGCCAAAAAACAGTCAAGGACTCTATTCCTTTTACCATAGTGCCAAAGAAAATGAAATATCTGGGAGTGTACCTAGCAAAGGACATGAAAGATCTCTATAAAGAGAACTATTGGGCATCTCTGGCCCCATATGCTGGGTTCAAATCTAGCCCTGGCCAAACACTGAAAAAAATTATAATAATGAGAGAGAGAGAGCGAGCGCAAGCGAGAGCGAGCTATGAAATTTCGAGAAAAGAAATAGCTGAAGATGTCAACAAATGGAAAAACATACCATGCTCATAAACGGGAAGAATAAGCATCGTAAAAATGTCCATACTACCCAAAAGCAATCTACAGATTTAATGCAATCCCTATTAAAGCACCTCTGTCATACTTTAAAGATCTGGAAAAATTAGTACTTCATTTTATATGGAAACAGAAAGAACCTTGAATAGTGAAGACATTACTCAGAAATAAAAACAAACCAGGAGAAATCATGGTACCACACTTCAAACTATACTGCAAATTGATAACAATCAAAACAGCATGGTACTGGCACAAAAACAAAGAGGTAGATGTGTGGAACAGAATTAAGAACCATGAGATGAACCTGGACACTTATCATCATTTGATCTTTGATAAGCCCATAAAAAATATAAATTGGGGGAAAGATTCCCTATTTAACAAATGGTGCTGTGTGAACTGGCTGGCAACTTGTAGAATAGTGAAACTGGACCCACGCCTTTCATCTCTAACAAAAATGGACTCTCTTTGGATAAAAGACTTAAATTTAAGATATGAAACTATAAGGATTCTTGGAGAGAGTGCAGGGGAAACAATTGAAGAAACTGGCCTGGAAGAACACTTTATGAGAAGGACCCCTCCCCAGGCAATTGAAGCTTTAGCACAAATACATTACTGGGATCTGATCAAACTAAAAACTTCTGCACTGCCAGTAACACAGGAAGTAAAGCAAATAGACTGCCCTCAGAATGAGAGAGTATATTTGTATTTTATGTTTTTGACAAAGATTTGATAACCAGAATCCACAGAGAACTCAAACTTATTAATAGGAAAAGAGCAAGTGGGGTGGTGCCTGTGGTTCGGTGGGTGGGGCGCCAGCCCCATATCCTGAGGGTGGTGAGTTCAAGCCTGGCTCTGGCCAAACTGCAACAAAAATATAGCTGGGCGTTGTGGCAGGTGCCTGTAGTCCCAGCTACTTGAGAGGCTGAGGCAAGAGAATTACCTAAGCCCAGGAGTTGGAGGTTTCTGTGAGCTGTGTGATGCCACAGCACTCTACCTAGGGCAACAAAGTGAGACTCTGTCTCTACAAAAAAAAAAAAAGAAAGAAAGAAAGAAATTTATCTACGTATTTTTTCAGGCAACTACCAGAAGAAAGGTTCCACCAAAATAAAGCAGCAAAAATGGCTCAAGGAGTAGGGCGCCAGCCCCATATACCGGAGGTGGTAGGTTCAAACCCAGCCCGGGCCAAAAAAAAAAAAAAACTGCAACAACAAAAAAATAGTAACAAATAAACAAATAAAATCCAGGGTACAAGATCCCACACTGAAGAAGGGGAAAAGGC
>NW_003852679.1:84002-95259 GCF_000181295.1 Otolemur garnettii
AAAAAAAAAAAAAAAAAAAGCAAGTGATCCCATTTAATTGTGGACAAGAGACTTGAAAAAGCTTCTCTGAAGAAGAGAGGCACATGGTCTACAGACACATAAAAGATGCTCATCCTCTTTAATCATCAAAGAAATGCAAATCAAAACCACTTTGAGATATTATCTAACTCTAGTAAGAGTAGCTCACATAGCAAAATCCCAAAACTACAGATGTTGGTGTGGATGTAGAGAAAAGGGAACACTTCTGCACTGCTGGTGGGAATGGAAGCTAATACATCCCTTTTGCATAGAAGTTTGGAGAACGCTCAGGGATCTAAAAGTAGACCTGCCACTTGATCATGCAATTCCTTTAGTAGGTATATATCCAAAAGACCAAAAATCACTTTATAACAAAGATATTTGCACCAGGTTTTTCATTGCACTCAATTCATAATTGGCAAGTCATGGAAGAAGCCCAAGTGCCCATTGATCCATGAATGGGTTAATAAATTGTGATATATGTATACCATGGAAAACTATGCAGCCTTAAAAAAGATGGAGACTTTAGCTCTTTTATGTTTATGTAGATGGAGCTGGAAAATATTCTTCTTAGTAAAGTATCTCAAGAATGGAAGAAAAAATATCCAATGTACTTAGTACTTTTATGAAACCAATCTATAATTACACTTTCTTATGAAAGATAGATCACAACTCTAGCTCAGGATGAAGGAGAGAAGTAGAAGGAAATGGGAGGGGGGAGGAGATATTTGATGGGGAACCACACCTATGCAAGTGTATAAGTCAAATCTACCAAGTATAGAACACAAGTGTGTTAACACAATTATTAAGTAAATGAGGTGATAGCTATATTAATTACTTTGATGAAAGCATTTCAAATTGTATAAAAAAATCAACAAACTTTACCCCACAAATGCATATATGTGTTCATGATCTATGTGTATATGACTTAATAAAAGGAAAAAATAAACTAAATATGAAAAGACCTAGTTGGCAGTGTTCATCAACAATAGTTTATGAATTACCAATTAAATAAATGTTAAGTTACTATGTTTGAGAAAAATAACAATATTTTATATGAAACAAATTCCTTTAATGCAGCAATTTATTTTAACTCTTATTAAAACTCTTTAGTGAATATTTAAATTTTGAGCCTATATTATATCTTTTTAAGATGCATAAATGTAAGAATTAAAGGAATAGTATATATTTATAAAAGAGATAATCAAAGAGAAATTTCCTATATTTAATACAAAATTATAGTGACATGCTTCTTTCTGACCCTTGATACTTACAATAGAATTTTTATTCCTTCTACTTTGTTTTCCAGTAATATTTTTCTGAATTACTTACAATTCATTTAAAACATTTTTTTTTATGTAAGGAGGAAGAGAAAATAAAGTCAAATGTAAAGTTCATTTAGACTTGTATCACTCTGCACTATCAAACCCACATTATGTAGAATTCTTGTGGGTTTTTCTAGTGTGATGTCATCAATCTTCTCAACAAAAGCATTTTAGCTTTGATATCTGGGATAGATAAAGGTAGCATATTTTTTAAATTTGTAGGAACTATTTTCAGCTCCCACACAATGTTCACTTACTTTGAAGCTACAGACTGCTTCTGATAGATCAACTTTTGCTCAATCATGTTCATTGAATCCATAATTTAGTTATCTCAACTATCCATGTCTAATATGTTCACAATTTATATACACTTCAAAGTGTACTGTACATCATAATAAGTTAAATATTTCTTGAGGAATGTGGTATTTAAGTACAGAGGTCATTTGGATTTGTGAAATATAAGTTTAATTATAAATAAATTTGCATTTTCAATCAAGAAACTGAGAAATCACTGTTTAACCTGCTTGCCCTTTTTCTGGGGGGCAGTTTTTGAGTTCTAAAGCAGTCTTATTTCCAAATATGAGTCATTTTCTCTTGTATGAGTTATTGTAACCTACACATAACATTGGATTACTTAGGTGCAGTAAATTCATACTTCTATAAGATCCTTATGGCCTCTTCACAGATCATCAAAATGTTTTTAAGTAACATCATTTAAATTTCTGTTTTTCTATAAGTCTTTTTTCTATTGCCATCTTCAATGTACTTCAAAATTAGAGAAGTACATCCTTATTGCCTTACATTTAGAAATTAAGATTTTATGGAAGGCCAATATTTGAAAATATTTTTATGGCTGACAGCAATAATACTTTTCTTGTACATATACATGTCTAAGGAAGTGATCTCTTTCCATTATATAAAATAAAAATCCCATTAAGTGCTTCTTCGCTTTTTTAATACACCAAAAATAACCAAAAGCTTTCATTATAAAAGCCTCTATATCACAGGCAAGGGTATCATACCCTGTTTAGTGTAGTATACAAGACCAGCAGAACATTGGGTAGGTGAGATCTTTTTCTTTCCTTTGGTAACAGAGTGAGTGGAAGCTGAAATTTTCCATTTCTAATGTTTGCTAAATATGTATGTGAATGAGCAAAGTCACTTTATATTTGTTCAAGATAGCAAAAATGTTTTGTTTTATGCTTTTTGCAGTTTTTAATGAAAGTTTCATAGAAATTAAAGAAGTTGTTCAAATCTCAATTTTGAACCCAAATTATCTAAAAGCTAAGAGGTATATTTTGCTACTATATTCACTTGATAAGCTCTGACATGAATCATTCTGCAAGGCAAAGGGGCATTTTTCTTACATAGAACATTTTTGTTGCAATCTGTGAATCAGAAAATGTAACCACTTAGTTTCTTATATCAATCAAGGTTTCTTATAGCAGTCAATGAACAATATCATAGTACCTGTTTGTTTCTGATGTATAGCTGAGCTAACTTACCTGTAGCTATTTTGTCAGGGCATTGATGTCTTTGGGGGAAGAATTTTTTTTTTTTCAATTTGGGAGATAAAACAAAATGTAATTTATTTAGAAGTACTTGCCTGTTTCATTCGAGGCATTTGAGATTCACTTTCCATATGTGCTCTCATACTTCCTTCTTTAACATGCCCAGTTCCAAATTACTATTTTTTTGCCATATCATGCTGTTTGCCTTCCATTTGTTATTAAAACAATGCATTAATTTAGCCTTGTTCAGTGTTGTCTGTACCATGCTGGTTTTAGCACTGTAATTGTTTTCATTTTCATTAGCCATCTTCGTCTCGTCAATTGTGGTGGCAGTGGAAGCCATGATCACATTTGAAACACCTCATGGATCATTCTTTTCTTTTCTTGAAAGATAAAGCATGTTCGTAGCCAAATAGCTCTGTTGTTTCATCTTGTTCCTTTGGTTTAAACTGGCAGTATTTCTGCTGGTATAATTACATATCTGTGGTTTTTGCTGATATGGCAGATCACATATATATTTAACATCCAGAATCTCTTCATCAAAAGATTTTCTAGTCACATCTTTGATATTCTCTCCAGAATATGTCTTCTCATTTTTGAAATATATGAAGTCATTAAATGTGAAATGCCCAATTTTGAATCCAATGTTTAGTTTATTATATCTCAAACAGGAAGCAGTCCAGTTAGTTAAATTATGGTGTGTAAGCTATAGACATGGTTTTGCCATCTTAATGGTAACTTGTTTATGCCAACAATGAAGAAGCCTAGAGAGTGAGTGGATATGAAATTTTGAAAGGAATTTTTCATAGCTTGTTAAAAATTGAATATATTTCTTTGCCAGAAGTGGTAGTCATTTGAAGCAAGCTCTGGTGAATAAGGGGGATGACAGGCAGTTTCCAAGTCCAGCTGGAAACTGTAGTTTGAGGAGCATTGAGCAGCACTGTTTGTGTGCATGTGGTTGAGAATTTTCTTGCCAGAGGTTGGCCTGCCTCTATTGAGCAATCTTGGAAGCTTACTTGTAAGCATTGTTATTATTTCATCCAGCTTTTGCAGTAGATATTTGCTATAATTTATTGACCAGGTTTCATTAAGCTATAGTGGATGTCAGTGCTGCCACCACCAAACAGACACCATTAGCTTTTTTTGATGAATATTCAGTTTTGGACTGAGTTTTGACATTTCCTCTTTATCCAACCATTTTGCTGAACTCTTGACATTGTTAAAAATAATCCTCTTTTCCTCACACATAACAATACAGTGTGGAAATGGTCCACCTTCATGTTGTGACAGCAAAAAAGGGAAACCTTTGAAACAATGTTTCTGACCCTTATTTAATTCATGCAGCATCCATCTATCCATCTTTTCAACCTTTCCAGTTTATTCCAAGTGTTCAATTAATGTTGAAATAGTAATGTAAAATCTTGCTGCTAATTCACACACAAAGGTTGAGATGGTCTCAGTTTGCCCATGTGACTCATTTTCAAGATTAAAATCACTAGAATGAAACTTCTCAAACCATCAAGGTATTATGTATTCATTAGTCACATACTTCTCAAACACTCACTTGATATTTTGAGCTATCTGGCTCCATGGGTACCACATACTTATATTCAAAAATTACACAATTTTTTTATTGGGTGGGATTGAGGGTACAAAGACTTAGGTTACACTCATTGCCTTTGTTAGGTAAAGGCCTTCTTGTAATTGCATCCCACCTCCAAGAAGTGTGGAATTACACAACATTTTGACATATATATTTTCTTTTTTTTTACAAAAATTGCTCTAAAAAATTTGAAAGATAATTACAAGCCAGAACATGTGTTGGTAAGAATGAGGATGTACCTTTACAATAAGAAAACTGCCTTCTAAAAGTCCTCAGCTAGTTTGCCCAGCACCATTTGTTCAATAGGGAATCTTTTCCCCACTCAATGTTTTTAATTGGCTTGTCAAAGGTAAGGTAATGGTAAGTAGCTAGATTCATCTGTTGACTCTATTCAGTTACATACGTATACCTCTCTGTTTTTGTGCCAGTACCATGCTGTTTTAATCACAATCGATTTGTGGTATAATCTGAGGTCTGGTAGCATGATTCCTCCTGCTTTGTTTTTATTTCTGAGTAATGTCTGGGCTATTTTTTTTCTTTTCTTATTTATTCATTTATTCTTTTTATTAAATCATAGTTGTGTACATTGATACTTTCATGGGGTACAGTGTGTTGTTTCTATATACAATTTGAAATATTTTCATCCAATTGGCCAACATAGCCTTCATGTCATTCTCATAGTTGTTGTGTTAAGACATTTATATTCCACATTTAGAAAGATTTATATGTACCCTTATAGGATAAATCCTAGGTGTGATCCCAGCAATCACCCTCCCTCCACCCATCCTCCCCCTCCCCTCCCCTCCCTCTCCTTCTTTCTCCATATTCTTAGGCTAAAATTGGGTTATAGTTTTCCTATGAAAGCTATAAATTAGTTTCATAATAGGGTTGAGTACATTGGATACTTTTTCTTCCATTCTTGAGATACTTTGCTAAGAAGAATATTTTCCAGCTCTATCCACGTAAACATGAAGGAGGTGAAGTCTCCATTTTTCTTTATGGCTGCATAGTATTCCATGGTGTACATACACCAAAATTTATTGATCCATTCATGGGTCAATGGGCACTTGAGCTTCTTTCATGACCTAGCAATTATGAATAAGGCTGCAATGAACATTCTGGTACAAATATTTGTATTGTAGCATTATTTTTGGTCTTCTCGATATATACCTAGCAGAGGAATTATAGGATCAAATGGAAGAACTATTTTTAGTTCTCTAAGTTTTCTACAGATGACGTTCCAAAAGGGACATACTAGTATGCAATCCCACCAGCAGTGTAGAAGTGTTCCCTTTTCTCCGCAACAATGCCAGCATCTGTGATTTTGTGATTTTGTGATATGGGCTAATCTTACTGGTGTTAGATGATATCTGAAAGTAGTTTTGATTTGCATTTATCTGATGATTAAAGGATAGTGAGCATTTTTTCACATATCTGTAGGCCGTGCATCTGTCTTCTTTAGAGAAATTTCTCTTTAAGTCCCTTGCCCACCCTGAGATGGGATCACTTGTTCTCTTCTTGCTAATATATTTGAGTTGTCTGTGGGTTCTGGTTATTAAACCATTATCAGATACCTAACCAGCAAATATCTTCTCCCATTCTCAGGGCTGTCCGCTGGCTTTACTTACTGTGTTCTTGGCTGTGCAGAAGATTTTTAATTTGAGGAGGTCCCAGTAGTGTATTTTTGAAGTTGCTTCAATTGCTTGGGGGGGTTCCTTCTCATAAAATATTCACCCAGGCCAATTCCTTCAAGAATTTTCCCTACACTTTCTTCTAGTGCTTTTATAGTTTCATGTCTTAAATTTGAATCTTTAATCCAGTGAGAGTCTATCTTAGTTAGTGGTGATAGGTATGGGTCCAGTTTCAGTCTTCCGCAGGTCGCCAACCAGTTTGACTAGCACCATTTGTTGAATAGGGAATCTTTCCCCACTCAATGTTTTTAATTGGCTTGTCAAAGATCATATAGCGGTAAGTAGCTGGGTTCATCTCTTGGTTCTCTATTCTGTTCTATACATCTACCTCTCTGTTTTTGTGCCAATACCATGCTCTCTTGATCACTATGGATTTATAGTATAGTCTGATGTCTGGTAGTGTGATTCCTCTTGCTTTGTTTTTGTTTCTGAGTACTGTCTTGTAGTATTCATGAAAGATTTCTTGAATTTCTGAGGGATCTGTTCCAATTTCGTCTTTACCATTTCTGATTGATGAGATTAGAGATTTAACTCTTTTTTTTCTTGGTTAGGTTGGCCAAGGGTTTATCAATTTTATTTTTTTGACCTTTTCAAAAAACCAACTTTTTGATTTCTTAATCTGTTGTATAATCCTTTTGTTTTCAATTTCATTTAATTCTGCTCTAGCTTTGGTTATTTCTTTTTTTCTTCTGGGTTTTGGATTGGAATGTTCTTCCTTTTCCAGTTGCTTGTAATGTCCCGTTAAGTTGTTAACTTCCTCTCTTTCCTTTTTCTTGAGGAAGGCTTGCAGTGTGATAAATTTCCCTCTTAGGATTGCCTTTGCAGTATCCCAGAGGTTCTGGTAACTTGTCTCTTCATTATAGTTTTGTTCCAAAAAATTGATAATTTCCTTCTTGATCTCATCTCTGACCCACCTATCATTGAGCATAAGGTCATTTAGCTTCCAAATTTTTGCATGGGTCTCCAGATTCCTGTTGTTACTGAGTTCAACTTTTATTTCATGCTGGTCAGAGAAGATGCAAGGAATAATTTGTATTCTTTTAAATTTGCTGAGGTTAGACTCATGACCTAGGATGTGGTCTATTTTGGAGTATATTCTGTGGGCTAATGAGAAAAATGTGTATTCAGTTTTATTATGGTGAAATGTTCTATAGATGTCTCTTAAATCCAAATGCTGAATGGTTAAGTTTAAATTCAAAATTTCTTTACTAAGTTTCTTGTTGGAGAATCTATCCAGCACTGCCAAAGGAGTATTAAAATCTCTGACTATGATGGAGCTGGGAGTAATAAGGTTGCCCGTGTCTGTTAGAGTGTCTCTTATAAATTGAGGTCCATTCTGGTTGGGTGCATAAATATTGATAATTGAAATCTCATCATATTGAGTTTTACCCTTAACTAATATAAAGTAACCAACTTTATCCTTGTTCACTTTTGTTGGTTCAAAGCCTATTGTATCTGCGAATAAAATTCCAACACCTATTTTTTTCTGCTTTCCATTGTCCTGGAATATAGATGACCATCCTTTAACTCTGAGTCTATGCTTGTCTTTCAAAGTAAGGTGAGATTCTTGTATGCATCAGATATCTGGCCTGAGTTTTTGTATCCAGCCAGCCAGGCTGTGCCTCTTTAGAGGGCAATTTAGCCATTCACATTGACTGAGAATATTGATAAGCCTGACATACTTTTGGGTATCGAATTTTTTGAAAGTCCAGTGGACATCTTTAATCCTTTCATCACTGTGGAAATTAGAATTTGATCAAAATTTTCTGAGTGGGTTTATTTATGTGGTGGAGGATTGCACTGGTCATTATGGAGGATAGGTCTGAGAATACCCTGAAGGGCTGGTTTAGTTATGGCAAATTTCTTCAACATGTGAATGTCATTAAAGTATTTGATTTCTCCATTATAAATGAAACTCAGTTTAGCTGGATACAGGATTCTGGGTTGAAAGTTATTTTGTTTTAGGAGATTAATGGTTGATGACCACCCTCTTCTAGCCTGAAAAGTTTCAGCAGAGAGATATGCAGTCATTCTAATATTTTTGTCCTTGTAGGTTAAGGTTTTCTTGCATCTAGCTGCTTTCAGAATTTTCTCTTTCATGTCAACTTTAGTGAAGTTGATTATGATATGCCTGGGGGATATCTTGTTCATGTTGAGTCGTGCTGGGGTTCCGAAACTGTGAGCTATCTGAATTTCAGAATCTCTTGGCATGTTTGGAAAGATCTCTTTCATAATTTCATGAAGGAGAGCTTCTGTGTTTTGTGAAGCAACTTCGTCTCCTTCAGGGATTCATTTAAGGCGAGTGTTAGTTTTCTTCTAATTATCCTAGAGCTCTCTGAGTGAGTGATCCATTTTTGTTCTCCATTTGTCTTCATTTTTGCGTGCTTGGGTGCATTCCAAATCTTTGTCTTCAGTGTCAGAAATCCTCTCCTCTGCCTGCTGCATTCTATGAGGGATTCAACCATTCTTTTTAGATCTTTGAGGGCTGCAACCTCTGTCTTCAGTGTGTCGTAGTCTTTGGTCATTTTATCTTTGAAATCTTGAGACAGATTTTGAATAATTTGAAATTCTAGTCCCATCCTTTCCTCCATTCGGTTGATCTTATATGCTATCCAGTTTATGAACTTGATTTCTGACATCTTAGCCATTGTTTATGGAAGGGATCTTCAATTGCATCTGCCCCATCCTTCCTTCAGGGAGTTGATCTACTCTGGTTGTTCTGGTTACCAGAGTTTTTCCACTGATTCTGCCCCCATGCTGAATTTGCACCTTTTGAAGACAGTCCTTAAAACTGTCCTGCCAGTGTATTCTTCTGCTTGTCTAGAGAGACAGAGCGTGTCTACCTGGAAAAGCCTCAAGAGAGTAAAGCTTATTATTCCTGCTGCTGCAGCTGTTGCTCTTCGCCTTGCTGTATCACTGCTCCAGTGTGGTTCCCTCTTAACTGGCCATCCTCTCACAGTTCTTGGACTGGGCTGGAATGATGGAGCCCCCGGGGAGAAGGGGAGAAACCTGAAGGCAGCCATGCAGGGGATGTGTGGGCTGGATGGATCAGTCTTCAGTGCGTGCCACTTGGGAGCCCCTAAGGAGTGGGGACAGCAACAGGCAGGCAGCCACACAGGGGATGCGTTAGCTGGATGGATCAGTCCTTGGTGCAAGTGGCCAGGGAGCCCTAAGGAGCCAGGACAGTAACAGGCAGGCAGCTGCACAGGGAATGCACTAGCTGGATGGATCAGTCCTCAGTGCAAGTGGCCAGGGAGCCCCCAAGGAGCAGGGCTAGCAACCAGGCAGCTGCACAGGGTATGCACTGGCTGGGTGGATCAGTCCTTAGTGTGTGCCATGAGGGAGCCCTTGGCGATTCCCTGGGGAGTGGGGACAGCAGCCTGGCAGGCGGATGGGTGGCAGACATGCTGGCTTGTGGGATTCAGTCCTGGGCAGCTGCTGGTGGTGAGCCCCCAGGGAGTGGGCACAGCAGCCAGTTGGACAGCCAGGCATGGGACAGGCTGGCTGGTGGGCTCAGTCCTGGTTGTGCACTGGCAATCAGTCCCCGGAAAGTGGGGGCAGCAGCCAGTCAGATGGCCAGGCTTGGGATGCGCTGGCTGGTGGGACTCAGTACTGAGCACAAGCTGGATGCCAGCCCCCAGAAAGCAGGGGCATCAGCTGGGTAGGCAGCCAGGCATGGAACACACTGGCTGGCAGGACTCAGTCCTGGGTGCATGCCAGCACTGAGCCCCTGGGAAGTGGTCACATCATCTGGGCAGATGGCTGAGCACAGGATGCACTGGCTGGTGGGACCAGTCCATGCTGAGCATGTGTGGCTCAAGCAGTTCTCCTGGTGCAGGACCAGGACAGGGGACATTGGTCCTGGGTCTTCTTTCACTGTCTCCCAAGGCAAGGGGGTAAAGGTGGACTGGAAATTCAAAATGGCAGTGCAAATGCCAGTTTCAATTTTTTGCCTGGGAGAGAATGTTCAGGGTCTGAGCAGGGTCTCTTCAAGGGAATATACCCCACTGTCAGTAGCTCTTCACTTGTGGTATGAGATAATAGGTCCTCAGTTTATTGGTTGCCTCTAGGAGACTCAGAGGAGTGAATGAAGACTAAACAAAGGAAAAGCACTTTTCCTTTGGTGTGTATTATGTACCTGTAGATTACTTTCTGGGAGTTGGAACTTGCCTCAGGAGAGATGTCTTGCTGGTATCACTCTTCTCTATTGGCTGGACTCCCAGTCTTCAACTTTGTTGGGTGTTTTTTAGACTTTATCCTTCCCTCTAGATGGGAGCTTCTGTTGGAGGCTGGTACCTGTCAGCCATCATGCCCCTCCCCTTCTTGGTTTTCTTTCTGATTCCATATAAAATACAGTATTATTTTTTCGAGATCTTTAAAGTATGACAGTGGAGCTTTAATAGGAGTTGCATTAAAATTATATATTGCTTTGGGTAGTATGGACATTGTAACAATGTTGATTCTTCCGTCATGAGCTTGGTATATTTTTCCATTTGTTAACATTTTCAGTTATTTGTTTTCTTAGAGTTTCATAGTTGTCTTTATAGAGATCTTTCACATCCTTTGTTAGGTAAACTCCCAAATGTTTCATCTTCTTTGTGCTACTGTGAACGGAAAAGAGTCCTTGACTGTTTTTTCAGCATGGCTGCTGTTGAATACTCATAAATACAGATTTTTTTTATTAAATAATAGCTGTATACATTAATGCAAACATGGGGTACAGTGTAGTGTTTTCATATACATTTTGAAATACTTTCATCAAGCTGGTTCACATAAATTTCATGTCATTTGCATAGTCATTGTGTCAAAACATTTACATTCTATTTCTAGAAAAGTTCACTTGTACCCTTGTTAGACAGATATATAGGGGATTTTTCCAGTCACCCTCCCACCACCCAGCCACCCTTTTCCCCTCCCCTGACTCACCCCCTCCCCATATTCTTGGGCTAGAATTGTGTCTTTTATTTGAGAGCTATAAATTAGTTTCATAAAAGGGCTGTGTACATTGGATACTTTTTATTCCATTCCTGTGATACTTTGCTAAGAAGAACATTTTCCAGTTCCATCCATGTGAACATGAAGGAGGTAAAGTCTTCGTTTTTCTTTAGG
>NW_003852679.1:97459-98760 GCF_000181295.1 Otolemur garnettii
GTGCTTCCAAGTATTGGTCAATTTCTTTCAGATTTTCATATTTCCAGGAATAAAGTTTCTTGTAGTATTCATTGAGGATTTTTTGAATTTCTAGGGGCTCTGTTGTTATTTCATCTTTACCATCTGATTGACGAGATTAGAGATTTTACTCTTTTTTTCTTGGTTAGGTTGGCCAAAGGTTTATCTATTTTATTAACCTTTTCATAAAACCAACTTTTTGATTCAATGATCTGTTCTATAATCCTTTTGTTTTCCATTTCATTTAATTCTGCTCTAATTTTGGTTATTTCTTTTCTTCTGCTGGGCTTGGGATTGTACTGTTCCTCCTTTTCCAGTTGCTTGAGATATCCCATTAAGTTATTAACTTATTCTCTTTTGTTTTTTTGAGGAAGGCTTGCAGTGCGATAAATTTCCCTCTTAGGACTGCCTTTGCAGTGTCCCAAAGGTTCTGACAACCCGTGTCTCCATTGTCATTGTGTTCTAAAAATTTGGTAATTTCCCTCTTGATCTCATCTCTGACCCATGTGTCATTCAGCATAAGGTTATTTAGCTTCCATGTTTTTGTATGAGGCTGCAGCTTCCTGTTGTTACTGAGTTCAACTTTTATTCAATGGTGATCTGAGAAGATGCATGGAATGATTTCTATTCTTTTAAATTTACTTAGGTTGGATTTATGACCTAAGATGTGGTTGATTTTGGAGTATGTTCCGTGGACTGAAGAGTAAAATGTGTATTCAGATTTGTTTGGGTGAAATGTTCTGTAGATGTCAGTCAGGTCTAAAAGACGAATAGTTAAATTTAAATCTAAAACTTCCTTGCTACGCTTCTTATTGGAGGATCGATCCAACACAGTCAAGGGAGTGTTAAAATCTCCGACTATAATAGAGCTGGGAGAAATCAAGTTACTCATGCCTGTTAGAGTATCTCTTATAAATTGAGGTGAATTCTGGTTGAGTGCATAAATATTGATAATTGAAATCTCATCATCTTGGGTGTTACCCTTTACAAATATAAAATGGCCATCCTTATCTTTACTTATTTTTGTTGGTTTAAACCCTAGTCTATCTGCAAATAAGATTGCAATACCTGCTTTTCTCTGGTTTCCATTTGCTTGGAATATAGAAGACCATCCTTTCACCCTGAGTCTGTATTTATCTTTTAAAGTAATATATGTTTCTTGGACACAAGAGATATCTGGTCTGAGTTTCTGTATCCAATCAGCCAATCTGTGCCTCTTTAAAGGGCAATTTAGGCCATTCATATTGATTGAAATTATTGAAAGACCTGGTGAGATATTGGTC
>NW_003852679.1:99847-110639 GCF_000181295.1 Otolemur garnettii
CTTTGGTTATTCCTACTACTAGAGTTTTTCCACTGGACCCGCCCCATGCTGGATTTACTCTGCTTGGCTAGGTGAGCTGGTAGGAGTAAGTTGTGTTGGGGGCTCTGGGAGTGATATTTCACTGGCCTTTTTGGGCAAAGGCAGGGAGTAATTTCTGTATCTTTTCCCCTAGAGCTTTACCAAGGATGCAAATAATGCTATGGTCTGAGAGCGTAGAGGTCTGCTTGTCTCTATCTTGTTTACAGTTGGTATCTGTTCTACCTTAGAAAATCAGTTACTCTGGGTTAAGATCAGCTGTGGAGAAATAAGAGTGATTAAGTCACCCCTCCCCTTGCTGGCGATGGTTTGGAAAGGAAAACCACATCCCCTCACCACATCCCCAGGATCACTTTAGATAGTTCTCAGGTGATTGGCCCAGTTCAAATGATATAAGATAAGTGTCACAGTTAACACAATTCTCAGGTGGGGGAGTTCGAGAGGTCTCTGGCAACTGTACAGCAGGAATCTTCTGGCAGCACAGGTATGACCCGCTCTGGTGTTCTGTGGGGTCAGAGGGACCTGCCCAGCAAATAAAGTATTCTAGGGAGGTTGATGCCTCGTACCCCACCTTGTACCTTTGTCACACCCAGTCACTGGAGACTCCAGAGGGCTGGGATCTAGTTGCCCAATAAGCAAGTGAAGCAGGGCTCTGTGTCTCCCAAAATCAAAGTAGAGCCAGTGCCAGCTCCACTCAGTTACTGCTCTTCAACCCCCACCAGCAAAGGAAACTGAGGCTTGATTATGTTAGGCACTCAGTGACAACTGGAGAATGTTCTACCTGAGGACAATTTGAGCCTGAGAAAAACCTGAAAGCATCACAGATTCTCCCTCAACCACCAGTTAATTTGCCCAAATCAAGAGATCCAAACCTATTGACCTGGTCAGTACCCACTCCCTGGTTGGAAAGATCACAAGGTCTCTAGTAACTAATTAATAGGAGTCTACTGGTGGTATAAATGTGGCTCGCTCTGATGCTCTGAGGAGTCAGAAAGGCCTGTTCCGTAGATGATTTGGAGTAAGGAGGCTGAAGTCTCTTTCCCCTCCTTACTCACCTTTTGCCGCTGGACTCTGGTAACCTCAGTGTCAGTTAACGCCCCAACAGTTTCTGTTGACCCAGACTCTGTAACACAGTCCTATCCAATGGGCGAGTGAGTCAGGGTTTTGTGTCTACCAGAGTCCAGGTAATGTCAATGAGTTCATCAGGGTTTTGTGCCTGACAGAGTCCCAGTTATGTCAATGCCTTCTCTGCTTGGTGACAACTCTTTGTGGCCAGCCAGCAGAGATAGTTGAAGCCTATCTCCCTCAGGTACGCAATGAGAGCTGTAGAATATTCCATTTTGGTTCAATCTAAGCCTGCAATTTGTTTTCTTGAAGTCATAGTTTGCCTTGGTGTGGAGGATGTGTGTTTATCTATCTCTTCTGTCAGTTCAGCTCCCCACTTTCAGCTTCGTTGGGTTCTTCCGGTAGTTGTCTCTCTCCCTGAACTGACATTTATGTTGATAGCTAGCTCTAGTCAGCTCTCATCCGCTATTCCTCCAAATTCTTATTGAATGTGAAAATTTTAGTTAGGGAATATAGTCAACCCGGGGATTTAGCAATGTACAAAATACATTGAAACCAGGGAGACAAATAAACAGACTAAAATGCTACCAGACATACAAGCACACCAATGCCCAGACACTCAGCCACATGTAAACAAATAGACAAAGAAGTAAACAGAGCAACAGACAAACCAGTCAACTAACAGATCAAAAATGAAAGAAGGGAGAAAGAAAAAGAAAAAAATAGTGATAATAAAAGATAACCACAGAAATGTTGGTTATAAAATGATAGAGCAAACAAATAGGAAAGCAAACAATCCAAGAAGAGAGAGAATAAAAATAAATATATAATAAAAATAAAAAGTAAAAAATTAAAAATTAAAAAAAAGGGAAAAGGAGGGCACCACTAGGAAAATTACTTTTTTTTTTTTTTTGAGTATATACAAACAAATCCCTTTTTCAATGTGGTGGGGTTTCAGTTTAAAAATATATATATATAATTATGCTGCAGTATAGTTTCTAGAAAACAGGTGGCACTGTAGGGGTCCCTGCGCTAATACCAAACATAGAAGGGGGGAAAAAAAAGTAAAAGAAAAAAAATATATATGTATATATATACACACACACACACACACACATATATATATGGAGAATCTTTGCTGGCAGGATGCCCAGATTCTCCCTAAAACAGTTCCTGCAGAGTGTTGGGCATCTTGGATTAACTTCAGATGCCAGATGGCTGGCTGCAGATCAAATTGAGTTTCGTGCGCTTCTGGGAGAGGTGTTATGGAGATGCCATTTTGGAGGTTTTACATTACATCTGGGTCCTGGCTGGCCGCTCACTCCTATCTGTCCTCCAAACTTGGGACACAAGTTCGCACTTCGTCAGACTTTCACTCAACTCCTAATTTCCCCTCGAACAGAAAACTGTTGTGGTCCTAGGGAAAAGAGCTGGGGCGCCCTTTTCGCAGTCTGTATTTCAGTGGGGGAGGGGCCACTGCCGCCACCCGTAGCGGCCAGACTTTCAAAAGATTTTTCAGTGTTTGTAGGAAGGGAACCAATTCCCTGCACTCAACTCCTGATTTCCCCTCAAACAAATCCGTGTGGTCCAAGGGAAAAGAGCTAGAGTGCTCCTTTTGCCCTCGGCATTTAGTTTATTTCTGATGGGGGAGGGGCTATAACTGCTGCCGCTGCAGCAGAACGTTCAAAAGACTCTTCAATGTTTGCAAGGGGGGAACCGATTCACCCTGCGGGTCACTGCACCAGTGCAGCTCCACACAGACTTCCAAAATTACAGGATGGATCAGTTCCTAAGCAGAGTCCCTTCCCCTTGAGTTTCTGTCCGAATGCCTGGATCCCTGACACCCCAAACTGGGTCCAAATGTCTCCCGTTTCTGGCCGCCAAATTCTGCCTGGGAATCCATGCCTCAACACACTCTCCGCGAGACTCTCAAACTCCCCACAAATTGGGCACAGAAGCCTTTCGTGGGGGAAGGATTTGTTTCTGTCTCACAGGAAGCAAGCCGCAGACCTGGACGCAGATGGTGCCGTTTCAGCTGCTGCCCTAGTTTTTTTGGCTGACACTGTAGTTCTGGGCTACACTTCCAATCCAGCAATTCACCTCTTTGCTGCTTGCCCTGTGCTGCTTATCCGCTCAAGGACTCCACGTGGAAGAGATCCAATAAGCCCACTCTCACCTGAAACCACCAGGAGAGTTGACTCAGGGATGCATCTCCTCCGCCATCTTGCTCCACCTCCATAAATACAGATTTATGAGTATTAATTTTGTATCCTGAGATGCTACTGCATTCCTTGATCACTTCTAAGAGTGTTGTAGTAGAATCCCTGGTGTTTTCCAGATATACAATCATATCATCTGTGAAAATTGAAAGTTTAATCTCTTCTGACCCTACATGGACACCCTCGATCACCTTTTCTACCCTAATTGTGATGGCTAAAACTTCCATTACAATGTTAAAGAGCAATGGAGACAATGGCCCCCCTTGCCTGGTTCCTTATCTGAGTGGAAATGATTTCAATTTAACTCCATTCAATACAATATTGACTGTGGGCTTACTGTAGATGGTCTCTATGAGACTGAAACTGGACCTACACCTTTCACCATTAACTAATATAGACTCTCATTGGATTAACGATTTAAACTTAAGACATGGAACTATAAAAATACTAGAAGAAAGTGCAGGGAAAACACTTGAAGAAATCTACCTGGGTGAAAATTTTATGAGGAAGAAACCTCGGGCAATTGAAGCAACGTCAAAAATACACTATTGGGACCTGATCAAACTAAAAAGCTTCTGCACAGCCAAGAACACAGTAAGTAAAGGAAGCAGACAACCCTCAGAATGAGAGAAGATGCAGGTTATGTCTCTGACAAAGGTTTAATAACCAGAATCCATAGAGATCTCAAACATATCAGCAAGAAAAGATCAAGTGATCACATCTCAGGCTGGGCAAGGGACTTGAAAAGAAATTTCTCTAAAGAAGATAGGTGCATGGCCTAAAGCTATATGAGAAAATGTTCACCATCCTTAATCATCAGAGAAATGCAAATCAAAACTATTTTGAGATATCTCCTGACTCCAGTAAGATTAGCCCATGTCACAAAAATCACAAAACCACAGATGATGGTGTGCATGTGGAGAAAAGGGAACACTTCTACACTGCTGGTGGGAATGCAAACTAATATGTTCCTTTTGGAAAGACATCTGGAGAATACTTAGAGAACTAAAAATAGACCTGTAATTTATCCTGCAATTCCTTTATTAGGTATATATCCAGAAGACCAAAATCCATATTACAACAAAGATTATTTGTACCAGAATGTTTATTGCAGCCCAGTTTATAATTGCCAGGTCATGGAAGAAGCCCAAGTGCCCATTGATCCACAAATGGATCAATAAATTGTGGTACATGTACACCATGGAATGTTATGCAGCCATAAAGAAAGATGGAGACTTTACCTCATTTATGTTAACATGGATGGGGCTGGGAAATGTTCTTCTTAGCAAAGTATCTCAAGAATGGAAGAAAAAAATATCCAATGTACACAGTCCTATTATGAAACTAATTTATGGTTTTCATACAAAAGCTATAACTTAATTATTGTATTAATATGGGGAGGGTGGAGGGGAAGGGTAGGAGAGGGTGGTGGATGGGTGGAGGGAGGGTGACTTGAGGTATCACCTCTCTATGGTTTATCTTACAAGGGTACAAGTGAATATTTCTAAAAGTAGAATACAGACATCTTAACACAATAACTAAGAAAATGACATGAAGACTATGTTAACCAGTTTGATGAAAATATTTCAAATTATATGTGAAAATACCACACTGTATCTTATGATTGCATTAATGTACATAGCTATCATTTAATAATAATAAAAATTTCTTCAAAAGCATAGTAATTAAAACAACCCAGTATTAATTTTAAAACAGACTTACAAAACAGTGAGAAAAAATATGAGTGTCCATAAATAAATCCATATATGTATGACAAAAAAAAAAAAAAAACCTGCCAAGAAGTGTCAAAGGGAAAGAAACATCAGAAGTATCAACTGTCTAATTTCATGCATAAAGAAATCAAACATTTCATACTTAATAACTGAGATTGGCTGAGAATTTTCAGTTAACATGCACTTATTTAATCCATCTCTCACCTTTCCCATTTTATCAGAAACAGTCAGGTGGATCCAAACTACATATTCAACATTTTCCTTAGAAATCTCCTCAGCGAATTGTGGAATTTCTGGGATTTTAAATTCTATCACCTGCAAAATGTTAGAATAAAATCTAGCTGAGTATTTGCTACTGTATAACAGGGATTGTCTTTTCTTCATTATCTGATAAAATCCTCTGTATTTCTAAGATATCACCAGAAGCACCTCTAATCTTCACATCTCTACCAAAATTCTACTCAATACCATGTGTTCTCTATTAAGATGTAAACTTTCTCTCTTTTCTTTCTGAGTCCCCACCAGAATCCCCTTTAACATTCATGTTTCTATCAAGTCTCTTCATCACAACCTAGGCATCTTCCAGCATACACCTTAAAACTATTTCAACCTCTACTTCACTTCTTTGCACCAAAATCTGTATTAGCTATGGTTCTCCAGAGAAACAGAACTAATAAGATATATTTATGTATCTACCATTATTTATATCTATCATCTATCTACATATCTATTTATATATCTATAATTTATTATAAATAATCATGTGATGGAAAGTTAAGAACTCATAAAACATCAGTAAACAACTAGTAACCCATTTTATACATTAGTTGGTGTTTTTATTTTTATTATAGTCATTAGATATATACTTATATGTGGATGGCATGTTTACTGTTTGAGGATAATATTGATAATAATATCCTCTCCATCTTTTTATTTGCTTAATAAAATCTCAGACATAATCTATAATATTTGTTTTGATTCTAGGTAAGAGTCTTTTCGAGGGGAGACATGCCGCTATTCAAAATCAGAAGTTTCAACTCATTTTTTACATTTCTCTACCTGTGATTATTATTATTATTGCTGTTTTAATAAAACAGAAAAAAATAAGAGGGCTCTGCTACAGAGAGGAAAGTGAAAGTGACAGGTATATCTATCTATCTATCTATCTACATCTATATTTGCACATAGAAACATATATTTACTCCCATTGAATTAAGAAATGAAAAAGTATTCATGTTTCATCCGAAATAGCCTGAAAGTATAGGAAAGGCACTCTAACAAGAGGCCCTGGAACATATTTCAAACTGGTTTGACGTCCTTTTTTTTTTTTTTTTTTGATGATGCTTCTATTTTTACTCCTTACTATAATCATTCATTTTACCACCAGCATCCAGGTAGAAGAAGGCATGGATCCCAAAGGTATTTTGGAAGTTTATTTAGCCTATTAGTACACTCACCTTATCAAAATAGTCATATTGTCCATAAACTTCATGAAATTAAGTCACACTGTATTTTAAAGGAACTTTCAAAAAACAAATTTATTAGATTCAGAGTTTAAGTTTAGTGGCAAATTTCTTTATTAGAATACCTTTCTCAAATAAAGACAGTATCTACAAACCTTTTTCCACAATATTTATTCTCCTAAATATTGATATTGCTTTTAAGTAAAGTCATTTCTTGGCTAGATATTACATGTAGTTAATAATACCAGCCTACAGAGACAGAAGATACCTGAGTACAACAACAACAACAACAACAACAACAAAATCACATTTAGCCTGAAGAAAATTTGTTTTTATGTTACAAATCTTGCATATAAAAGTGTAATATCTTGAGCAAGTGATTTAACATATACATTTCAAATTATTCTCTAAATTTTTTAGAATGGGATATAATAATAGTTTTTCAATGCATGAAAACTTCTGGGTACATAAATTTATGAAATGAAATGACAATATTATCTGTGATCAGTTATACAAATATTTAAACATTATATTGATCCATTATTTAAAATTTACAGTATTTCATCACAGAAGTATTTGCATATAGTTTAACCTTTCAAGAGTTGGTATGAGGAGAAAACATGACAATTTTTTTTGAGAAGGAAGAAATATAAATAACTGTACAGAAAATTGAATTTTTTGAGAGTGGCTTTATAGTTTGGTTTAATATGACCTGGAAAATTAGGGATATCATAGAAGAGGGACTATGTACAAATGTGGGCTTATAGCATCAATACTTCTGTGTAATGTGAGGATGAGAAAAGGAGCAGCCAGTACATGTTTTGCTGTTTTATGCTATTAAAAGAAGATACATGTTTATTTGAATCACAATGTTTCCTTGAAGAATATTTTTCATTCAGTCATTTAACTGTTCAAGATTTTAAATTTTCTTCACTTTAAAGCAATTTTTTTCAATTTTTTAGCTCTGTGTCAGAAGAAAGCAACAGTAACAGTAATTTATCCCCCAGTGAAAAGTGAGTATAGAACAATGTGTTTAATCATTTTGCAGTTTATTTTTTTTAATTCTTCATTAATTCATAACTGCATACATTAATGCATTTATGAGGTACAATGTGCTGATTTGATATACAATGTGGAATACTTACATTTAACTGATTAACATAACCATCTCCTCACTTATTTGTTGTGATAGATAAGAAATTCATACTCTATTCTTAATATTTTAGAAATGTATCATTGCATTAGGCACATTCGATTAAGGCCTCTCTAATACTTTTCCTCCTACCAGCCTCCCCTCTTCCATCCACTCTTCTTACTCTGCTCTCCTTTCTGGACTATAGTTATGTTTTACCATTCCTATAAATGTGTAGGTGATAATATACTGATTTCATAGTAGTATTGAATAAATTGGATACTCTTTTCCAATCTTGAGAAACTTTACTAATAAGAATATGTTCCTAGTATTTTTATAGTTTCATGTCTTAAGTTTAAATCTTTAATCCAGTGAGAGTCTCTTTTAGTTAATGGTGAGAGGTGTGGGTCGAGTTTAAGTCTTCTAACAGCTCACTAGCTGGTTCACCCAGCACCATTTGTTAAATAGGGAATCTTTTCCCCACTCAATGTTTTTAATTGGCTTGTCAAAAATCAAATAATGGTAAGCAACTGGGTTCATCTTTTGGTTCTCTATTATGTTCCATACATCTACCTCTCTGTTTTTGTGCCAGTACCATGCTGTTTTGATCACTATAGATTTATAGTGTAGTATGAGGTCTGGTAGCATAATTCCTCCGGCTTTGTGTTTATTTCTGAGTAATGTCTTGGCTATTTGAGATTTTTTTCTGATTCCATACAAAGCAAAGAATTATTTTTTTGAGATCTTTAAAGTATGACAGTGGAGCTTTAATAGGGAGTGCATTAAAATTGTATATAGCTTTGGGTAGTATGACATTTTAACAATGTTGATTCTTCCCATTCATGAGCAGAGTATGTTTTTCCATCTTTTAACGTCTTCAGCTATTTCTTTAGAAGAAAGTTCAGGGAAAACTCTTGAAGAAATCAGCCTGGGTGAGTATTTTATGAGGAGGACTCCCTCATGAAATTGAAGCAACATCAAAAATACACTACTGGGACTGGATTAAACTAAAAAGCTTCTTCACAGCCAAGAACACAGTAAGTAAATCAAGCAGACAGCCCTCAGAATGGGAGAAGATATATACAGGTTATTTCTCTGATAAAGATTTAATAACCAGATCCACAGAGAACTCAAACATATTATGAAGAAAAGAACAAGTGATCCCACTTCAGGGTGGGCAAGGGACTTGAAGAGAAACTTCTCTGAAGAAGACAGATGCACTGCCTTCAGACACATGAAAAAATGCTCATCATACTTAATCATCAGAGAAATGCAAATCAAAACTACTTTGAGATATCATCTAACTTCAGTAAGAGTAGACTACATCACAAAATCCCAAAACCAGAGATGTTGGCCTGTATGTGAAAAAAAGGGAACACTTCTACACTGCTGTGGGAATGCCAACTAATATGTCCATTTTGGAAAGATGTTTGGAGAACACTTAGAGATCTAAAAATAGACCTGCCATTAAATCCTACAATTCCTCTACTAGATATATATCCAGAAGACTAAAAATTACTTTATATCGAAGATATTTGCACCAGATTGTTAATTGCAGCTCAATTCATAATAGCCAAGTCATGGAAGAAGCCCAAGTGCCCATCAAACCATGAATGGGTTAATAAATTGTGATATATGTATACCATGGAATATTATGTAGCCTTAAAAAAGATGGAGACTTTACCTCTTTTATGTTTACATGGATGGAGCTGGATCATATCTTACTTAGTAAAGTATCTCAAGAATTGAAGAAAAAATATCCAGTGTACTCAGTACTATTATGAAACCAATTTACAATCACTCACACTTTCATATGAAGAATAGATCACAACTAACTATGGTCCTGGATGAAGGAGGGAGGAAAGGGGAGAAGAGGGGAGGTGGAAGGTCATATAGAGGGAGAGTGAATTGTTGGATCACACCTATGGTGCATAGTGCAAAGGTACTTGTCTGATTTATTAAATATAAAGTATAAATGTCTTAACAGAATAGTTAAGTAAACAAGATGAGCTTTATATTAACCAGTGTGATGTAAAAGCTCCTAATTCTATATGAAATCAGCACCTTGTACCCCATACATGCATTAAGGTATACATAAAAAAATTCGCATATTTTTGGTGGAAAATTAGAAGTAGCTTAACAAAATTATATGAAAATAAATGGACTCACAACAGTCAGCATAATCTTGAAGGAAAAGGAAAAGGAAAACTAACAGTACCTCATCTTCCCACTAAGTAATTAAACAATATAGGATAGGCACTGGATAGACAAATACACCACTAAAAAAAGGGATGAATTTCAAGATAGCTGACCAAAGACATAGGCTGCTAGATTGTCTCAGAAGGGACATTTTTAGACAACCCCTCAAAAAACAAAAACAAAAACAGTAACAACCCATAAGAAATAGGAAAAAAACTCACAAAACATAAATAAAGTATAATTCTGAAAGAAAATACTTAGAACATACCACAGATTCCATGGGAAGAAGTAGCAGAGCAGGACAAGAAGGAGAGGCATGGAACATGGCCAGAGGTATGGGGGTTTTGTTTCTCTTTCCCTCAAACCTCTGGAAGTCAGCAGGCTCCCAAGCTACTGGAAAACATTTCACCCTCATGTACCAAGAAGCTGCTGGTGCCAGGAAACTGGGAACTTCTTGAGAACAAGACACCATTCTGGCAGTGTTGTTAGGGTTGCTTTCTATAACCACAAACCTGAGCTGAGATGTCAGGCACAATCCCCTGTGTACTTTTGTCCTTCCCAGGGAGGGACATCCCCTCATATTCTGTCTTGCTCATTACCACACAATCATTTCTCAACTCTGGCCCAGACTTCAGGAGGCTCAGGGGTCAGTGGATTCCAGGAGATTTGTATGATTCCAGATCTTGGACATTTCAGGTGGACTGCCTTCCAGAGAGAGGGACATCCATGACAAGAGTGCTACCTCTTCTCCATTCAGATTCTTTGCTTTCCCTTCCCCTCCTCTGGGCACTGCTGCCAAAAGGGATAATTGAGCCAGTATCTTCAGGAGAGAATGGGCATCTTTCTTTCTCTCTCTCTTTCTTTCTTTCTTTCTTTCTTTCCTTTCTTTCTTTCTTTCTTTCTTTCTTTCTTTCTTTCTTTCTTTCTTTCTTTCTTTCTTTCTTT
>NW_003852679.1:110665-120950 GCF_000181295.1 Otolemur garnettii
TTTCTTTTTTTTTTCTTCCTTCCTTCCTTCCTTCCTTCCTCCCTTCCTCCCTTCCTCCCTTCCTCCTTTCCTTCCTTCCTTCCTCCCTTCCTTCCTTCCTTCCTTCCTTCCTTCCTTCCTTCCTTCCTTCCCTCCCTCCCTTGTTCTTTCTTTATCGCTCTCTCTTTCTCTCTTTCTTTTTTTCTTGAGACAAAGTCTCACTCTGTCACCCTGAGTAGAATATCTTTACTCTTAAAGACCTACAGTAGACCAAAGGATGATGCTCACCAGGCTGCTCTGGAAAAGCACTGGAAAGTTCAAAGTGGAGAGACATCCAACATGCTTGACCACTCCATGGGCAACTCAGGACCAACGTGCTTCTCCCTGACATGCTCAGAGATTGATCTTCAGGGACCTAAGTACAGGCCCATAGGCCTTATTGTACCCCCCCCGACTGGACTGTGTTGCTCAGTGGCATGGACGAGAGAGTTGTAAATATTCTTGAGTGGTAAGGGAGTCTGTATGTACAGAACTGAAAGGAGGGTGCAGTGTGTGTCTTAGCTGCAGTGCAGATGTGGAGCAACTCTCTCCCCAGAAGAAGGCCATGGTTTCACCCCAGGGCAGGATTCTGGACAATAAAACTTCAAGTTCACAGTGCCATGATAGCCAGATGTTGGAAGGAGACAGCGGGGCACTGGAGAGGGTGGAAAAGGGAAGCCCATTCTGGGCACCCAGATTGTGAATTTCACATATTACCCACTCACACAGACAGACCTTCTGGCTTGGTGGGGCCATTTTGATGTTTCACTATGCCTAGTGGCCTGGCATGGATTCTTGAACTCTGCCCAAAACAGCTACCTACTGGCTTCTGTAGAGCCTGAAGGAAAGCTCACTGAACCAGCCCCATGACTACTCCTTTCACTTCTACTGTGCTGGAGAATACGTACTCATCTGGCAGGTACAGGGCTCTTCCCACCATCTGGAAAATTTGAGTACTTCTGAAGGACTAGAGCTGGTCACATGTTCCAAAAAAGCCATATTGAAGCAGGTTCTTTCTGGCAAGCACTATTTACTGGCAGGGACAACAACTTATATAGTCCATTGCAACATTTACTGACTCATCAGGGTGTGATGATTCTCATACATAATCACTACCTACTGTCTCAGAGATTAACCTGGGTGTTCCAATATAATTCATGTGGTTATAAGACTGCAGAGGTGAGTAAAGAGAAAGGATTTTAAAGATCTACATATACCTTCACCAACTAGGGATGAAGAATCTGCCCACATATATAATAAACCATCACAGCTTACAAATTACTGGCTGCTGGGGTCCTGTCCCAGGGGCAGGATCCACTAAGATCTGTGGATTTATCCTAAACCAGTGCAAGACCTCATTTGGAAAAATAGCCGGGCATTGTGCTGGGCACTTGTAGTACCAGCTACTTGAGAGGCTGAGGCAAGAGAATCGCTTGAGCCCAGGATTTTGAGGTTGCTCTGATATATGATGCTATGGCACTCTATCAAGGGTGACAAAGTGATACTCTCTAAAAAAAGCCCAAAAAACAAATAAACAAACAAAAAAAAACTAAGGATCTGACTGTGGTCAACTGAAGAAATGGAAGGTTAGAAAAAAATGGTGAGAAAGAAAATGACAAGACACATAGAATAGAATTTTTAAAGGTGGGAGCACAGGGAACCATTGACCACTTGTGGGGTTCTGACAGTGGTCCTGAGTGTCAGTTCCATTCAGCTCTTATTGAAGGCTATTTGCTCATTAGCCCAGAGGGTAAAGTGAGGAAGGGAACAAAGATGTCAACAGTTTCTCTGAGTAAGCATATTAGCTTCTATTGTTTCTATAATCATTAACTTTAAGGGTCTGAGCACTCTTGAGAAATCCAGAACCTGAGACTTGTATGTAGGCAGTCTCCTGTCTGTGGTCATACACACAGATTCTTGGTGGAGTGTTAATATCTGCTAGTTCACTGTGAGTAAAATGCCACTGGTAACAATCTCCTCTGAGGAATTGGTGGGAAAGAGGAATTTTTCTCCTATAACCACCACACAGGGTATTCCTCTGTCATAAGGGATAAAAGCACTCCTACCCATATTTCAGGGCTTGAGCTGTTCCCTTGATCTCTGCCCCAGCCAAATACAAATCTCCACAATGGATATTTGCTTTGACTGTTCACTGGGCAGGAGGCAGCTTAGTTAATGTTTCTTGTTAGTCTTTGGACACAGCTTTCTCTGTGGCCATTATTCCTGCAAAGTGCTTACAAACCTAGTAGGGGTATTAGTAAGCTGTATCACCAACAGGCCAGACTTCTAGGAAAAGCAGAAAACTTGATCAGATAAGAAATTTAGAGCAGATTTTTTTAAAAAATATATTTTTTTAAATTAAATCATAGCTGTGTACATTAATGCAATCACGGGGTACAGAGTGGTGTTTTCATACACATTTTGGAATACTTTCATCAAACTGGTCAACGTAACCTTCATGTAATTTTCTCAATTATTGAGTTAAGACATTCATACTCTGCTTTTAGAAAGATTCACTTGTACCCTTGTAGGATAAACCATAGAAGTGATCCCTCCAATCACCCTCACCCAATCACCCCCTCCACTCCCCTCTACCTCCCCCCTCCACATATTCTAAGGCTATAATTAGGTTATAACATTCCTATGAAAACTATAAATTAGTTTCAAACTAGGATGAAATGTTCTGTAGATGTCTGTTAGGTCCAAAGTTGAATAGTTAAATTTAAATCTAAGATTTATTTGCTAAGCTACTTATTGGAGGATCTTTCCAACACTGCCAAAGGAGTATTAAAAGCTCTGACTATAATGGAGCTGGGAGAGATCAAGTTGCTCATGCCAGTTAGAGTATATTTTATAAATTGAGATGCATTCTGGTTGGGTGAGTAGATATTGATAATTGAGATCTCACCATATTGAGTATTGCCCTTAACAAATATATAAAGTATCCATTTTTATCCTGCTTATTTTTGTTGGTTTGAAACCTATTGTATCTGTGAATGAAATTGTAAAACCTGCTTTTTTCTGCTTTCCATTTGCCTGGAATATAGATGACCATCCCTTCACTCTCAGTCTATATTTGTCTTTTAAGGTAGATGAGATTCTTGTATACAACAGATATCCAGTCTGAGTTTCTGTATCCAATCAGCCAGTTTGTGCCACTTTAGAGGACACTTTAAGCCATTCACATTGATTGAAATTATTGATAAGCCTCATAAAATTTTGGATATTGAGTTTTTCAAAAGTCCAGTCAACATTTTTAATCTTTTCGCCACTATGGAAGTTGGAATTTGATCAAGTTTCTGAGTTAGTTTACTTTTGTGGTGGAGGATTGCACTGGTCATTATGGAAGATAGGTCTGAGAATATCCTGGAGAGCTGGTTTAGTTATGGTAAATTTCTTCAACATATGAATTTCATTAAAGTATTTAATTTCTCCATCATAAATGAAACTCAGTTTAGCTGGATACAGAATCTTGGGTTGAAAGTTATTTTGTTTTAGGAGATTACATGTTGATGGCCACCCTCTTCTGGCCTGAAAGTTTTCGGCCCAGAGATCTGTAGTCATTCTAATATTCTTCCCCTTGCAGGTTATGATTTTCTTATATCTAGGTGCTTGCAGGATTTTCTCTTTAATATTAACTTTAGTGAAGTTAATTATGATGTGTCTGGGGGATGTCTTACTCAAGTTGAGTTGTGCTGGGGTTCTGAAACTATCTGCTACCTGAATTTCAGAATGTCTTGGCAAATATGGAAAGTTCTCTTTCATAATTTCATGAAGAAGAGCCTCTGTGTTTTGTGAAGCAACTTCGTCACCTTCAGGGATTCCTATAAGGTGAATATTAGTTTTCTTCGAATTACTCCAGAGCTCTCTGAGAGAATGATCTGTTTTTACTTTCCATTTCTTTTCCTCTTTGGACACTTGGGCGTGTTCAGAACCTTTGTCTTTTAAGTCTGGGATCCTTTCTTCTGCTTGCTGCATTCTATTTCCAAGAGATTCTACCATATTTCCCAGATCTTTGATGACTGCAAACTCTTGCCTCAATATTTCAAAATCTTTGGTGGTATTGTCTTTGAATTTGTGAGTAAACTTTTGGAATGCTCCTTGAATTTCTATTCTATTCTATTCTATTAATCTTATTTGCAATCCAAATTCTAAATTCAATTTCTGACATCTCAGCTATCTGTTTATATAGGGGATCTTCAGTTTCATCTGCCACATTCTTTCTTGGGGGAGTTGATCTACTCTGGTTATTCATATTACCAGAGCTTTTCCACTGATTCCGCCCCATGATTATTTTATACCGCTTGGCTTTTCCCCTTGATGTTTGTCAAGGACCTGTATGGTGTTATGGCCTGAGAGACTTGGGAGCTGCTTGGTGTGGTGCAGCTAAGAGGCTCTGTCTTATTTTCAGCTGGTCTCTGTTATACCTTAGTGAATCAGTTACTCTTGGTTGAAGTCTCAGCTGTGGAGAAATACCAGCAATTAAGTCACCCCACCCCCCATAAACAACAATTGGTCAAGGAAAATTAAACCTTCCCTCAACCATACACCCAGGATGCCTCTTTGGATAGTCCTTGGGTGATTTTCCCGGTTCAAGGGGTCCAGATCAGTTATCCCAATTAGTACCAATCTCAGGTAGGAGAGTTCAAATATTTCCTATTCAAATCTCTTATTCAAATCTCCTATTCAGATCTCCTATTCAAATAGCACCTAGATAAGAGGAATCTGCTGGCAGCTCAGATATAACTTGCTCCAGTGCTCTGTGAGGGCAAAAGGATCCACCCAGCAACTGAATTAGTTTGGGAAGGTGGATACCTCCTTCTCCACTTTGCACTCAGTCACTGGTAATCCCACAGGGCTGTCACTCAGTTCACTCCAGTAAGCAAATGCTCCTGGGGTTTACAGCTTCCAAAGTCACCAGAAAATCTGAGTCCAGCAGGGGGACCTTGGGTGTTTAATTTAGTCTTGGGAAGTTCACTCAGTTCCATCCCCGTGCCTTCTGTCTCAGCTAAATTCCTCTGCAAGTCAGAGACTGCTAGAACTAAGTATGACAGGGGATGAATTTAGGCTGGATAAGTTCACTCAGTTCCAGCCCTGCACCTTCTGTCCTGGCTAAATTCCTCTGCAAGTCAGAGGCTGCTAGAGCTGATAAGAAACTCAGCCCTGGGCAGCAAGCAATTATGGTTTACACTCAGGTGTCAATTCCAACCTCTGCCTACCCACTGCCTTTGTCTCAGTTATATTCTCCTGAGGGCTAGATGCCAATGGTCTCTTTACTCACAACTTCCCAAGTGGCTGCTGTCTGGAATCTCTGTTTTCCCAGAGAGACAGTGCATGCCTATGGCATCAGGCAGCTCCTGTATGGCTTCCTCTGAGCCAAGGTTCTTCTCCTCACTCCTGTGACACAGAATCAGCACAGAGCAGCACCAGCCATTTCCCCCTCCACTCCTCTCAAGGAAATGCCCAAGATTCTGGACTCCTTGGGTGACAAACCTCCAGACCTTGGGGTGAGAGTGTGTGTGGGGGGGTCCTCAGAGTTCAGAGTTGTAGGTAGGGAATATATACAATTTTATACAGTTTTACAGTTTTATGCCTTGCAGGAGGGTGCCGTGGCACACCAGTAGGGGTAGGAGGTCCAGTTTTAGGTGGTCTCTCCCATGGGATAGAGTTGGAAGATGTTTGAACTCTGCTTGCTTGTTTATATGGAGTAAACTGCAAGCCTTCGTGTAGGAGAGGGGAATCCCGTCCACTTGGTGGTGGATTTTGTACCTTCTGATTATATTCCTGGGGTTTCAGCTCACCTGAGCAAGGTTGAAGTATGTTCTTCAATTTTCTTTCTTGGCTCCAATCCAAACCATCATTTCCCTTGCTAAACTTCTGTCCTTTAAGTCTCCTTCTGGATGGGAGCCTCTGTAAAAAGCTGGCTGCAGTCCGCCATCTTGCCTCTGCCCTCTGTAGCACCAGATGGTTTAAAGGTAAAGTAGATGGCTTTCCTTTTTTCCACTTCACTTAGCTTACCATTTTATTTCCCCCTTTTTCTGAGGTTGCTTGTACTTGCCAAGAATAGGGTCTTTGGTCCCCATTCTGCCTGTATTGGCAACTGAAAAAATGACCATACTAAGGATATTTATAACCAAGGACTCAATTCAGAAAGTAGACCCCCCAAAAAGTACCAATAAGAGAGCCAGAGGTTTTTACCCAAAGAAGGAAATCACCAGGCATATATTCATCAGACTGGTCAAGATCAACACAAAGGAGGAACTCCTATGAGTTGTGAGGGAAAAACACAATGTAATGTAAAATGGAAGTCCAATCAAGGTGACTATAGATATCTCAGTAGGGAGCTTATAAGCCAGAAGTTATTTGGGGCCTGTTTTCAGTATTACTAAACACAAAAACTTTCAGCCTAAATTGTGTATCCTGAAAAAGCTAAATTACATATATGAAGAAGAAATAAAGACCTTTCCTGACAAGAAAACACTAAAGGAATCTGTAACAAGCAGTTCTGCCCTGCAGGAAATACTCAAAACTTCATTATACATGGATCAGTGCAATAAACCAAGCAGTTTAAATTCACCAAAAAGCTAATACTCTCACCTCATGTAAAACAGTAGTTTAAGAAGAAAACAAAACAATAAGGTACTACACAACATGATGAACAGAACAACATCCTACATATAAATTCTATCACTCAACATAAACAGTTTTTATGCCACAGTCATATGCTGGCTAAATGGATGAAAAAATAAAACCCAAGTATCTGCTGTCTCAAGAAAACCTATGTAGCCCAGAAAGAGTCACACAGACTCAAGGTGGAGGAATGGAAATACTTCACAGAAACAGAAATCATGAGAGAAAAGGTGTAGCCATTCTCATATCAGATAAAATTGACTTTAAATAAACTGTGAAAAGAAAGAGATAAATGGAGCAATTTGATACGAAGACATAACAATCCTAAATATATATGCACCTAACACAGGAGCACCAAGGTTCATAAACTCCAGTAGCCCAACGTAAAGAGATAAATAACGACATCATAATTTCCAGGGACTTTGCACTCTCCTGACACATTGTCAAAGCAGAAAATAATAGAGAAACATTTACTTTAAAGAAGATTCTAGGTGGTGCCTGTGGCTCAAGGAGTAGGGCACCAGCCCCACATACTGGAGATTGTGGGTTCAACCTGACCCCAGCAAAAAAAAAAAAAAAAAAAGACTCTAATCCTAATGGGCCTAATAGACATTTACAAAACATTCTACCTAAAACTACTGACTATGCATTATTCTCATCAGCACAAGGAACATTCTCCAAGATTCAAGATTGGTCATACCTTAACCTAAAAAACATGGCTTAAAAAATTAAAAAAAAAAAGAAATCCTATTATGTATCTGATTAGACCACAGTGGAATATAACTAGAAATAAGTTGCAAGAGAATTACTCACATCGACACAAGGTAATGGAAATTAAGCAACCTGCTGCTGAATAATTATTAAGTCATTATGAAATTAAGATAGAAATAAAAATAATTCTTCAACTTGAGTGGCAAAAGGAAACAAGCTATCAAAATTTATAGAATTCATCAAAATGTGTCCTAAGGAAAAATTCATAGCCTTAATTAGTTGCATCAAAAAGTTAGAAAAAACACAAATTATCAACCTAATGACACATCTCATGGAACAAAGAAAGGAAGTGAAAACCAAACCCAAAGCCTGCAGAATAAAACAAAACTAAGTTCAGAGCAAAACTAAACAAAAATGAAAAATAAAACAAAATGAGGATTCTGGAAAGATGGCTGACTGGTAGCAACCCTGGTCAGAGGGTCCTGAGCAAAGGAAGAAAAACTGGTTGGAATCAGAATCTATGAAACCAAAGACAGGGAGCTGAGCCCAGAAAGAAGTTCAGCAAGCTGTAAATCCAAGGAAGATCATTTAAGAACACAAAATACAGGTACAAAGTGGGCCCCAGTACTGCTTGCTAGAGCTGCCCACCTCCTGTCGGTGGCGGGTGGCTGCAGAGAAGTCTCCTGAGCTGGGAAGGCACAGAACGACTTGGTAGAGCTGCTAGCCTCCTGCGGGTGGCAGGTGGCCAGAGAGGAGTTCCCCTGCTCCGGGCAGCCACAGAAGTACTTGCTAGAGCCTTGTGCACCCCCACGGGTGGTGGCGGATGAGTTCCCCACTCTGGGAGGGCCCAGAACTGCTTGCTAGAGCTGTATGCCCCAAGGGAGGCAGAGTAGATCCCTGCTCCAGGGCTCTGGGTGGGTGCAGAACTGTGTGCTAGAGCCACACAACTTCTGCGGGCGGCGGTTGGCCACAGAGGACTTCCCATGCTCCGGGCAGCCACAGAACCAATTGCTAGAGCCTTGCACACCCCTGCGGGTGGCAGGGGATGAGTCTCCCACACTGGGAGGGTCCAGAACTGCTTGCTAGAGCAGTGTGCCCCATGGGCGGCAGAGTACATCCCTGCTCCAGGGCTCTGGGTGGGGGCAGAACTGTTTGCTAGAGCTGCAGGCCTCCTGCGGGCTGTGGGTGGTCTCAGAGGACTTCCCCTGCTCCGGGCAGGCACAGACTACTTGCTAGATCCTTGCGCACCTGCAGGCGGTGGCAGAAGAGTCCCCCACTCTGAGAGGACCCAGAACTGCTTGCTAGAGCCGCTCATCCCAAGGGCGACAGAGGAGATCCCCACTCTAGGGCTCTGGGTGGGCCCAGAACTGCTTGCTAGAGCTGCACACCTCCTTCAGACAGTGGGTGGTGACAGAGGAGTCCCCTGCTTCAGGCAGGCACAGAACTACTTGCTAGAGCCATGTGCACCGCATGGGCAGTGGCGAAGGGTGGGCCCAGAACAGCTTGCTAGAGTTGTATGCCTCACAGGCATCAGAGGAGATCCCCACCCCAGGCTCCTGCTCTGGGAAGGCCCAGAACTGCTTGCTAGTGCCACGGGTGTCCCGTGGGCAGTGGCAGAAGAGTCCTCTGTTCCAGGCAGACCCAAAACAGCTTTCTAGAGAAACGCACACCCAACAGGGGCCAGCAGAGGAGTTCCCTGCTCCAGGCACCTGTGCTGGGTGGGCCCAGAACTGCTTGCTAGAGCCATGCACACCCTGTAGGAGGTGGTGGAGGAGTCTAGTGCTCTGGGCAAGCCCAAAACTGTTAGAGCCATGTGCATCCCACAGATGGATGTGGAGGAGTTCCCCACTCTTGGTTCCCACCCTGGGAGGGCATAGATCGGCTTGATAGTGCTGCACGCGTCCAACAGGCGACAGTGAAGGAGTCCTCCACTCCCCCCCCAGCAACTCTGGTGGGGCTGAACTAAGACTGATCTGGTTGCTCACATACCCTACACTACCGCTGCCATTCCCTCACCCCCTGGCTGCTCCATGGTGCTGAACTAGGACTGATCCGGGTAATGATGGTCTCCTGTCCCCCAGTCGCCCTGGCAGGCTAAATGAGGTCAAATCCAGCCATGCACACTCCCGTGTACCTGCTGCCATTCCATTGCACCTCAGTTGCCCCAGCACCTGAGAACTGGGAGAAGACAACAGACACACTCTGCCTGTCTCTCTGGACAACCAGAAGAAGCCACCAACTGAACAGTTCTCATAAGGACTCCAAACAAGATAAACTCAGAATGGGGCGGAATCAATAGAAAACTCTGGCACCTCGAATAACCAGAGAAGATCAACTCCCCCAAGGAAAAATGGGGCAGATGTAATTGAAGACCCTAACCACAAGCAAATGGCTGAGATGTCAGAAATTGTGTTCAGAATATGGATAGCAATAAGAATAACAGAATGGAAGAAAGGAAGGAAGTAGAAATTCAAGAAATTATTCAAAAGATTTTTCAAGAAACTATTCAAAACATTTCTCAAGAAATTATTTAAAAGATATCTCAAGAAATGATTCAATAGATGTCCCAAGAACTAAACAATTTCAAAAATAAAATGATCAAAGATTTTGAAACACTGAGACAAGAAGTTGCAGCCCTAAATGATCTGAAAGATACCGTGGAATCCCTCCATAACAGAATGGAACAGGTAGAAGAA
The DNA here is from genome assembly GCF_000181295.1 of Otolemur garnettii. NCBI lineage: Eukaryota > Metazoa > Chordata > Mammalia > Primates > Galagidae > Otolemur > Otolemur garnettii. The sequence continues at coordinate 120,721 of NW_003852679.1, forward strand.
AGGATCTCTGATTTTGAAGACAAAGTTTTTGAAGAAGCCCAGGAATGCAAAGATCAAAAGAAATGGATAGCAAAATTGGATCTCACTCTCAGAGAACTCTTGGATAATTCGAAGAAAACTAATATTTGCTTTATAGGAATCCCTGAAGGTGATGAAGTTGCTTCACAAAACACAGAGGCTCTTCTTCATGAAATTATGAAAGAGAACTTTCCAGACATGCCAAGAGATTC